>NC_061107.1:99667382-99687382 GCF_015104395.2 Macrobrachium nipponense
TCATACTGTCGTTTAATGTCTTTTGTAGTTTGCTGTAATAAAAGTACTGTAATATAAAAATAAATAAAGATACTTGGTAAGTAGGACGACGAATACGTAATGCTAGTTTTAATTTGCTTAATGCGTTCTGTTATAAAATTTTAAAACTTGTACTAAAAGTATCTATAAAATCGTAACAATCATTTTTCGAATTGTACAAATTCATTTTCATGAAAACATGGACAAGATCGCTTAATAAAATTTAGCAAATGAAAAATTTACAAGTCTCGCCAAGATTCGATATGAAAATTTTTCGCCTTTATCTTAAATAAAGCTAATAGTATTCCTTCTCACAAGTTTTAAACCTATAAAGCTAGTAGTATTCCTTGCCACAAGAGTTTTGAACCTATAAAGCTAGTAGTTTTCCTTCCCAAAAGAATTTTAAACCTATAAAGCTAATACTATTCCTTCCCACAAGTTTTAAACCTATAAAGCTAGTAGTTTTCCTTCCCAAAAGAATTTTAAACCTATAAAGCTAATACTATTCCTTCCCACAAGAATTTTAAACCAATAAAGCTAATAATATTCCTTCCCACAAGTTTTAAACCTATAAAGCTAGTAGTTTTCCTTCCCAAAAGAATTTTAAACCTATAAAGCTAGTAGTATTGCTTCCCACAAAAGTTGCAAACCTATAAAGCTAGTACACAAGAATTTTAGACCTATAAAGCTAAAGGTATACCTTTACTTAATAATTCTTGTATTCAAAGTAGCGACAAGAATAAAATGCTCGTCACTGAATATCACACAGTTTAAGTGAAGTACCAGAAGATGGCAACAGCATGTTTGTTTATTTAAGAAGTCTGCGTATGATGGTCAAAATGAAGCTATGCTACTGAAATCTTTATCTTAGAACAAGCTGTCATCGGAAGGGTGGAAAGGATGTTGAGGGAAATGTTTTATAACTATCATATAATATTTGTATAATAATGTATATAGTAATTTACATACCATCATAAATAAGCATTCGGTTTGTCATTCGATAAAGTATCTAGCAAGTAGGTAAGGAAACCTGTGAAATATTTATGAATAAATAATTCTGACTTTCCATACATGAAAAGCAAAATATATCACCGTTTGAGCGTAACTTTATTTCTATCATGTTTTTAGTGTTTATTTCTAATGCAGATCTATTTTCAGTTATTTATCAATTCTATAGATTAATTTTTTCTTTAGTGATGTTATGCATATGACCGACATTTAAATACATACATGCACACACACACACACACACACACACATATACAACACACACTATATATATATATATATATATATATATATATATATATATATATATATGACTGGTAAAAATGTTCTGTAACAACAGAATTCCATCTAATAAAAGGAGCCCATAAAAACACCAAAATGTAGAGAGAAAATACTATATTTCAGAGACTGCTGTCTCTCTCTTCAGGTATATGAATGAGAAAAGTTTACAGAAAAGGTGATCACCTTTTCTGTAAACTTTTCTCATTCATATACCTGAAGAGAGAGACAGCAGTCTCTGAAATATAGTACTTTTCTCTCTACATTTTGGTGTTTGTATGGGCTCCTTTTATTAGATATATATATTATAATATTTATATATTATATATATATATAATTTAGAGATATATATATATATATATATATATATATATATATATATATATATGAATATATATATATATATATATATATATATATATATATATATATATACACATATATATATATATATATATATATATATATATATACACACATATATATATATACTATAGCAATTCTTTTACTGTTACATTTTAAAGAGCATGAAATACAATACCAGAGTCGACAAGATTCTCAATGGAAAGTCCTCGTACTCTAGATATAACTTAGAATGCACATAAAAAAATACGACAAACTCACTCTTCTTTTTCGGATTCCGAAAAAGAAGAGTGACTAAAAAAAAAATAAATAAACAATGAGAAGATTTTACTTTTTTTTTTTTTTAACAAGTCAAGTGGCAGAGAAAGCCGGCTGCCCTCTTCACGAGCGCTTCTGGTCCATCTCGGTGTTCCTTCATAATATATATGATTATTTATGTCAGTTGTCCGGGTGCAATGAATTTATAAAAAGACATTCCCAGTTTCTTCCGTTAGCTTGATATACGGTACCATTAACAGTGGGTTACACGCTTAACCGTTTTTTGAATTATTAAAAGAATTTTATTAAGAATCATTAATTAATTTCTAAGATTGTATCTAACTGAACGTATATTTAGCTTTACGTTTTACGGGATATTCATATTCATCTACTGTTCACAGGACTGCTGAAATCAAGCCAATTCAAATTGCAAATGTTGCCATATGTCTGGCTTATTTATATTCATCTACTGTTCATAAGACTGATGAAATGAAGCCAATTCAACTTCCAATTATTGCCATAAGTCCGACCTATTCATATTCATCTACTGTTCACAGGAATGCTGAAATCGAGCTGTTTCAACTAACTTGCAAATGTTGCCGATTCTCTTACAGTAACCTGGCCTAAGTCCGCTGTCTATTCATTTCCCTTCATTAGCTAATTGAGAGACCGCTCCTGTGATCACTTGTTATTTGCTACTGCCGATTCAATTACGTTAAAAGCCATCAGCTCTCTCAGTTTATTAATGAAAGTCATGTTAATAAGCTTCCGGAGGCACTCGCATTCATTATGCTGATTACAATACAAACGGTGAAATATTTAGGCTCGTAGAACCATGTAAAACCTTTGACTGCCCCAAAACACTTCAATAACATGACATCTGACTATAGTAGATTCACATCTACCGTGCATTTGATGTCTAGCCCAGTCCTCTACGACGCTCCTGATTGGCTGTTGATAAGCCAATCACAGGGCTGGAAACTCTCAGTCTCTCGAGAGAGTTCACATAGGCAGGATGTATGTTCCACCTCTCCTGAAAGACGTATCCCTCAGGAGAGGTGGAACATAGAACCTACCCATGTGAACTCTCTCGAGAGACTGAGATTTTCCAGCCCTGCGATTGGCTTATCAACAGCCAATCAAGAGCGTCGTAAGGGACTGGCCTAGACATCAAATGCACGGAAGATGTGAATCTACTATAGCTACCCATGGCAGGATGAAAAGCTGGTGGCAATTTTTCTACGGGCTGCTCTATGAGGAAGAGCCCGTGCTAGCATAAGGCCAGATTAATAAAAAAAACAACAAGTGGCAATTCAAGAACTGTCCGACAGCAATTGTGATCTTATCATCATGAGATCTCTCACGAAGCTGTTCTTTGGTAATGTTACTTTGCAACTGAGAACTTCTCAACTTTTCGTAATCCATCACACATTCCACTGGTTTAGAGTCTGAGTTGTTAATGAGGGAAGTCTATGTAATCGCGTCTCGTAGAGTGGGGGATTCATCAGAGAATTTGAATTTTTCTTTCCTAAAACTCTGAGGCAGACATTCAAATGTTTTCTGCTTGCAAAAAGTAAAAGCTCATCGAAGGTAACAAGCCGTACCTTAACAAGTGCAATGTTACTTTGGTAGCTAAAATCTTGGTCGCAAGTATGAAAAAAAACTTAAAAACTTTCACAAAGCGCTTTTATTTCTAAGTATTCACTTAGAAATTAAGGTAAAAACTATGCAACTCCATCTAGTAATTTAGAAATGCCAAAGAATGCACATAAAATAAACAAGGGAAAAATAAATCTATCATACTCAATCAAAAAGAAATATAAAACGCTGTGGAAAGTTTACGTCATGAAGCATACAACACATTTATATATATATACAATGAAGGCAGGGGAAGCACACCATCAGGTCAAGGAACTCATATTTATTAAGTTGCAACGTTTCGAAGCCAACCAGCAGGGCTCATTTTAAAGCTAACGTTGCAACTTAATAAATATGAGTTCCTTAACCTGTTGTTGTGCTTCCCCTGCCTTCATTGTATAGTTGGGTTTAGAGAAACCTCCGCCTGTTGAATATATATATATATATATTATATATATATATATATATATATATATATATATATATATATATATACATATATATATATATATATATATATATATAATATATATATGTAGTACACACACATATATAAATATATAAGTATACAGATATACTCCCACATATATATTAACAACAGGACTTCACTGAAACTGGATGGTTTCAATGAGGCCCTGTTAGTGATTGTATTAATGCACAGAACAATTGTGTAAGTGTTAACGTTAACATTATATATATATATATATATATATATATATATATATATATATATATATATATATATATACTCACACATATACATAAGCACTGAGACTTTTCACACGATACCGTAGTAAAATCCCGAAACCACAGAGCACAAGAGTTTCTAGTACGAACCACAAAAAAGCATCAGAAAGCGTCCCACTCGGTCAGAGCAAAGACCCCAGTGACAACCAAGTGGCCGTCGGGGAGATGAATATTGGCACTGGCGATGGGGGTCCTTAATGCAGTTATCAAATCCATTCGCTGTGACCTATATAGTATATTGCCCCTCTAACCCCGACCCAACCCCCATCCCGTACGGCCTCGCCTCTCGAGGGAGGCCCCTGGATGGGAATAGCGAACTCTAATCTCATATTGATAAAGGTGTCCTAGGGAAGGAAAAACATTTTGATAGAGGAACCAGGACGAGCAGGAAAAGCACACGTAGACAAACTGACAGTAAATTGGGTCACATGTGTTTCTGGGACTTTCATGCTGGTTTTATTGTTTTATATATATATATATATATAATATATATATATATATATATATATATATATATATATATATACACAGTTTATAAAGACACACACCACACACACACACATACATATATATAAATGAAAACATTATTGTTTTATATGTATGTATCTATCAAAATATAAATATATATATATATATATATATATATATATATACATATATATATATATATATATATATATATATATATATATATATATAATATATATATATATATATATATATATATATATATATATATATATATATAAACAGCAGAATAATGTTTACATGCCATGCAAAAACAGGGCATTCATCCTCATATTGCAGAAATAAAAAAATGAAATGCATTGCCTGTTAAAATAATCCACGCAGTGTACTGATTTAATGGGATATTTAGTCAAGTGAGTATTTTTAGATTCATTTGGCCGTTATGGAAAGGAAAATATTTCCTAAAAATGCACCGAAATTAAAACTTTCCGGATATTTCTGAACAGGCAAAAGCTATAAATATCTCTCTCTCTCTCTCTCTCTCTCTCTCTCTCTCTCTCTCTCTCTCTCTCTCTCTCTCTCTCTCTCCTTCAATACGGGGGAGGTAATTTGACAAGATATTATCGAAATTTGCAACACAAAAGAAAATAGATAATTATGTTTATCTTCAACTTTCTCTTAACTGTAAGGTTTTTTTTCTTTCTTGAAGACGGAGAACAGAACAGAATAATGAATTAAGGCTAAAGGCCAAGCGCTGGGACCTATGAAATCATTCAGCGCTAAAACGGAAAGTGACAATAAAAAGATCTGAAAGGTGTAACGGGAGGAAACCCTCGCGGTTGCACTATGAATCAATTGTTAGGAGAGGGTGGAAAGTTAGATGGAAGAGAGAGAATATGAAAGGAGGTACGGAATAATGAATGAAACGGGTTGCAGCTAGGGGCCGAGGGGACGCTGCAAACAACTTTAAGTAATGCTCACAGTCCACCTCGTGTGGTGCACTGACGGCAGTAACCCCTATGGAGTTTTCTTAGTTGACGCCCTTAATCTTCCCGTTACTCAACAAAGAAGCACCAATTATCCTTTGCAAGATACTTTTTTATTTTACTTCAGAATTACTACGACATAACTTCTACTCCTTTGTATTAGAACCTGTTCTGCCTCTCCCTCCAAACTCTACAAAACGTAGGCTACTTTGGCAGGCTGAAATACTGTTCAGTAAAAGGGTTTTTTTTTTAACCTAAATATTCTATCTCAGGGCGTCCTGGTCAATGACAAAAATGACCTCTTTGCATTATGGTTTTTATAAAAACATGTGACAAAACCCAGTTTCCTCCCAGCTTCCATTCCGATGGATGTCAAGATTTTTTTCAGGCAGGAATTCTGATAATCTTGATCCGAGAAGTTCTTGCATCTTTTAACGGCTGGCAAGGCCTCTAACCAATTGGGTATTCCAGCACAGTTATCTAAGTCTACGTAAAGACTAAAAACATAATTCAACTCCAAAAGGCAAAATTTACAAGTCTACGTAAAAAAAAGAAGGAAAAAAGCCAAAAGGCAAAATTTACAAGTCTACGTAAAAAAAGGAGGGAAAAAGTACAAAATACTGTAAATAAATTGCTTCCCTCTCTATAATTTTTAGCATACCGTTCTATTGATTCCCGGCCACAAACCTTATAATCAAATAGCACATTTCTTTACTATATGATAACAGAAGATGAAAGTTACCACATGTAAATACATCTTTCAATGTCCATGCCAGACGCAACTCTTTCCCTGGGGAGCCACACACCATCCACGGCATTTCAGCAAAGGAAAGGACAGATCTGCCGCATAGTTCAACATCGACAAAACACTTGATATTGACCTTTATTCAGAGCAGAGGCTCGGCCACTTCAGCAAAGCTTTTGTTTTGAGAAGGCAGCGCCCCTTTTACAGCTGTGTCATCCCACTCTTGACCTCCTTTTTCCCCTCTCTTCATTTGATCTTTCTTCCAGTTCCGGCAGTTTTTTTTTTATCCATGTTTTGGAATTCTATTCCTCCTTACGTGTTTCTCGACTTATAACCTTTCTTCCTTTAAGAGCCAAAAGGGTCTACCATTTTATGTTTTTTTTTTTTTTTTTTTTTTTTTTTTTTTTTTTTTTTTTTTTTTTTTTTTTTGACGGCTTTACAGTGGTATGAGATGCCCATCCCCTACTGGGCATCGTTCTTAAGAGAGCAATTAAAAAAGTAGGTATGAGATCCATATCAGCAATGATTCTCAAACGAACCTATTCCGCTTTATAATTTTAAACTACCGTGAGCGTTATCGTCGTTACACTTACTTATAACACTTATAACAGTTTCAGATATTCATACGAAGCGAACTAAATGAATCTAGAATAACAAAATTTGACATCGGATATAAAACCTTGCAAACGGAAAAAAAAACATCGTTATTAAAACTTGTGAAATGGGATCAGAAAAGCATGAAAGAAATCCAATTTTGCAACTGAAGTCATTTCTCTGTTCCAGTTACTCTAACTATATATCTGTGATGTGATTGTTACCATTTATTATTCAAAGTCAAATAAGACTGTTACTGGTGGAGTTTCTTGTCTCAGCTGATTAATCAAAATATTTATATTCTTCTTAAAGCAATTTTTTTTAATGTTCAACAACATTTTTGAAATGGAGTAATCTCACTTGCAGTGAGTATTAAAAATAAAACAATTAGAGAGTAGTTCATAAGAATTTCATAAAGTTATGACTACTTATGCAATATTCTCTGTAAAGCTCTTTCGTAAAAACATGTAGCTATATGTAAAATTTTATCGAATGTATATGGCTTATAGCTGGAATAAAGGATTCAATGTTATATATATATATAGTATATATATATATATATATATATATATATATATATATATATATATATATATATATGTATCACTGAATCGAAAAAATGGAACGTCATGAATATATAATTAAAGACAAAATCCACGAAGGAGTTCTACAAGGCCTTTCGATATCTTGTCGAAAGGTTTTGCAGAACTCCGTCGTTTCTCTTTACTTCGTGGAATTTCTCTTGATTTATACACATATATATGTATATTAAATGACAGATATTTTTAACTCACACACACACACACGCACACACACACACACACACACACACACATATATATATATAGTATTTATATATATATACACACAACACACACACGTGAGTGTGGGTGTGGAAGTCTGCGCGCGCACGTCATTGCCCCCATTCAAGCAACCAGGGCCCAAAATCCCTGCCTTTTAATCGATGACCCAACGCAGCTGAACTGAAGCCAGGAAGTCAAAGGGAATCTCTCAAGAAGCTACTTATTCTCTCTGTCTCACTCGTCCAAAGATGCTTGATGCGGAGGAGAGACTTTGGACTCTTGCGAAACTTCCAAACAAACTATTGGTTAAACAACAACTTTGCGAGTTGTTTTGGGGATGTGACAGCCCTCACTTGATCTATGTTTAATGAATTTTGTCCTCTTGGGTACAATGATACCCTCTCGGGTACAATGAATTGGAGGCTGAAAGAAATGAGATGACATAGGAGCTCACTGTGTATTTTTCTTTGTCTCCCGAGTTGGTCGAATGAACATAGACTAAGATTAACCGAAATAACAGATTATGACAGACATATGGAAGACTGAGAAAAGAATCCCGGCGGGTATCAACTGAGAAAAAATAGAACTAAATAAGATAATCAACAATATGGCGGTTAAATAAGAATAACAGAATGATTTACAGTGCTATAGATGTTTAAAAATAGGGTTGTTTAGATCTGCAATTAAGAAAAATATATATATACACACACATATATATATATATTATATAATATATATATATATATATATATATATAATACATATAATCTATATATATACACACATGAAAACAAAACAAGCAAACTACTGAACGAAACCCATAAATAAACAAAAGACAAATACTGAGAAAAAAATAGAACTAAATAAGATAATCAACAATATGGGGGTTAAATAAGAATAACAAAATGATTTACAGTCTTATAGATGTTTAAAAATAGGGTTGTTCAGATCTGCAGTTAAAAAAAATATATATACATACATACATACATACATACATATATATATATATATATATATATAATATATATATATATATACATATACATGAAAACAAAACAAGCAAACTACTGAACGAAACCCATAAATAAACAAAAGACAAATACTTAAATAAACTAAAGGCAAATGCAAAAATAAATAAATAAATAAATTAATAACAAATCTAGTAATGTAAAGAATAAGAAAATAATAAAAAATGAAAATTAACCCATATGCAGAAACTCACGAATACAAAAGAGGCCCAATAGACACACGTATTCCTGCTCTTCCTCACAATAGACACACGTATCCCTGACCTACCTCATGATTATGGATGTACATCCCCGTCAGCATGGATGACCTGGAGGGGCAGCACATGGGCGTGGAGGTGTAGGCCTGCGGAAAATAGGCTCCTGCATCTCTCATGATGTTCATCAGGCGCGGCATGTAGTTCAGAGATCCTGTTCGAGAACAGAGCACACAGAATAGAAACGGGAGGTCAGAAGGGCTCTGTGATGCAATGGTGAGACTAATAATAACATTATCTTTTATCACTACAGTAGAACACGTTCTCTCTTATTAACCTTTCTTATTTTTAGCAAAAAATAAATAAATAAAATAAAATAAAATATGAATTAAATTTTCAGTGATGGTTATAAAACCCAAAACGCCGAGTATTGTCGTGTTTTCGTAATTTCTTTCTCAACTGAGGTTTCTGTTTAAGTGCTCAGTATCAGAGATAATAATAATAATAATAATAATAATAATAATAATAATAATAATAATAATAATAATAATAATAATAATAATAATATTTTATCAAAAATAATGGCAGAATTCACATGAATTGATTCTGTACAAAATCCTTTCAATTCTCCTTATGATTTGTCGTTCTGGCACGCTGCTATTACAAAGCAGCTGTCCAATATTCATCGTGCTGTAGGTCGTCAACGGAATTTCAGGCTTTGATAATACCAGCCTGAAAGCCCGTTGACGACCTACAGCACGATGAATACTGGACAGCTACTTTGTAATACCAGCGTGCCAGAAAGACAAATCATAAGGAGAATTGAAAGAATTATGTATAGAACCTAATAATAATCTAATGTTCTCAGCATCAATTATAGTGTCAAATCCATTTCCTTTACTGTGAAAGCTATGTAGGTACACAAATGCCCAACAAGAAAAATACCGAATGCAAAGAACCCCCACTAAGCTTCATAAATTTTACACATGAAATGCCACACAAGGATATAAATCAGTTTTAAAAAACTGAGATACTTAGAATCGGTAAGCTGAAAAAACAAGAATGTTGCGAATTTTCAATTTTTCTTTTATTATATTCTAATGAATTCTGCCAATGCCTGACTACTCAGACACATTTAATTTATTTCTAAATCTCAACATCACAGGTAAGGTAATATGACGAAGTGTTTTCCTTTGTAATTCGCTGTAATACACAAATGGATTGCTTACGGAAGATACTAAATGGAAAGTGGATTTGCAGATGTAACTGACAGCTGAGCTTGAGGGAATGTCTAACACAGGTAGACAAATTAGTTGAATGATGAACTAAGTACAATGAATAGCAGAAGTTTATGCACAGCCGAACAGGACAGGACTATGTGTGTATGACCAAACAACATGCACGCATGGAGTGGTAAACTCTTATGCAAAGGTTAATTGCATATGAATATGCATGCGTGAATGAAAAAGGAATGCGTAAGGATGAGAGGCAAGGATTATGCAAATGCGAATTGCAGGATGAAGAGGAAAATATAACTGAGCAGTTTATACGTGGTCAGCATCATAATTAAATTTGAGTAAAGATGTCCAAAGATTCGTAACAAAAATTAACGGGCATAGCTATGCACATTAATAGCAGCAATGATATATCTGAGTGTATGAAAGAAAAATAAAATACACAGCTCAGTAACATTCTCTCTGAACTCTAAGTTGAACTTTATGAAGAAAGGGTAAGGCAATTGTTATTATTTCAAGTATCAAGAGCCCTTTAATGTCTAGTCTCAGAATGTCTGCGAGACTCACCTAATTCAACGTCCTGATCGTCCGAGATGATCAACACAATATTCGGCCTCTTGTCCCTCCTGGGCGTGGCAGGACGATGCGCCACGTGAATGTCCGCCCAGGGGCTGTGGACGGGATGCCCCTGGTTGTAAGGGCGCCATCTCTGACTACTACTGGCCCGACTTTGGAATGACGACGAAGACGCTGACGCTGATGACGAAGAAGATGACGAAAACGACGACCCGCTGCTCCGCGATCTGGAATGATCACTGGTGTAAGTTCCCGACGACCTGACGCCAGGCCTCGCGCCGCCCCCGCTGGGACTCCGGCGGGAGGACGGCTGATGATGCTGCGGCGGCGGAGGGGCGGGAGGCACCGGTGGGGGCGGTTCCTGCTGCAGCAGCGGCTGGTGATATGGAGGAGACCTCTGGCGGGAGTAATCGTAAGGGTACTGCGGGAAAGAGGATGAAGCTGCATCTTGGCGTCTCCCGCTGGAGCCTCGGAGGCCGCTGACTTCGTACCAAGAGCTTCTGGCCGTCGTGCGATCCACGGAGTCGCGGTGATGGCGGTTGTGACTCGGATGGTGGGTGCTTCTGTGGCTATCGCGAGGACCCTCCCAGGGCAAGCGGGAAGAAGCGTCCCTTGACCCGTGGTAGGTGTCCTGGGTCGAGGTCTTCGCTACCAGGAGGGACAGAACCAAACCAAAAGTCACCCATAAAGGCCAGTCGTTTTTCCAACGGCCGTGGATGGTGGTCGTCATGGCGACGGTCTACTGAATTCCTGGGAGCCTTCCGTTACTTCAGCATTTTCTGTAATGAAAGAACGAGAAAATACAGTTGAAATATCTCTAATCTCGAGATCAATGTACAATCTTTACGCCCTAATATTCTAATGTCTCACATTTGAAAAGGCTTCGTTGCATCATTATTTTGTTAAGAAATATAACAAGAATTATAACAACCTTTATGAAGCGAAGACAAGTGAGAACACCAGAACAAAATGTTATAGTGTAATGGTACATGTACAAAACCCCATTTTATTAAGTTTCTATTCTCACTAATAAAAAAAGAATAAATAATACTAGATTCCATTTCATTAAGTTTCTATTCTCACTAATAAAAAATTATTAAATAATACTAGATTCCATTTTATTAAGTTTCTCTTCTCTCTGATAAAAAATAAATAAATAAAACTAGATCAAACACATGTAAATATATGAAAGCAACACAAACTTTCGAAACAAGCATTTCTAGAGTCCGGAAAAATATACATATAAAACGAAATTTCCCTCCTTAAAAAAAAAAAAAAAAAAAAAAAAGAATCGATCGTCTTCACGGTCTATTGCACATTTACGCCCTCCGATAAGCAGGTAATGAAGGAGGTGATAATCTAAATGGATTAATTACTGCTGCCAAAAACCTTAATGAATACTGTAGTACTCTTATCAACCGTTCTTCCTGGAAAACGGGTTCTCAAGGAAGACTCGGGAATTAAAAGTCGTTCTTCGACATTCTGTTTCTTGAATTGAACTGGATATAGAATTAAGACCAAAGTCCAAACACTGGGACCTATGCGGTCATTCAACGGTGAAACGGAAATTGACAGTAAATGGTTTTAAAGGTGTAACAGGAGGTAAACCTTGCAGTTACACTATGAATTAATTGTTTGGAGAGGTTGGAAAGTAAAATGGAAGAAGGAAATTATGAACGGAGTTACAGTTAAAAGGAACGAGAGGGGTTGCTGCTAGGGGCCGAAGGGACGCTACAAAGAACCTTAGGTAATGCCTACAGTGGACCGCATGAGCTGCACTGACGGCACTAACCCTCTTGGGGAGTTTTGTTTCTTTGTAAAGGAATGTTCAAATTTTTTGGCGAGTATTAAGACATCGGATCGTAATAACAAGTAAATAAAAAAACAAACTGGTAGTTGCCGTGGTCTCAAACCTTGTCAATTCTGTCAACGAAATAAGGAAAACAATTAAATAAAACAGAGGAAAAATAAATCCTAAGAAAGCTTAAGAATCAGTTTTCGAGAGGTACTCTTCTCTTGGTTTTGTTTTGACGTCTATTCTGCAGTCTTGGAATTGTAAGCCAGATTTGGGAAAATATGTACATTTCTGAGGAGAGAGATGAGAGAGGAAGAAGAGAGATGGGCCTGAGAGAAGAGAGAGGATAGAATGAAAGAGATAAAGGCGTAACAAGAGTAATGTTCCGGTAAATGCAAAACCAGAAATAAATAAAAAATATCATTCATATCAATTACAGTACAAGACAAATTCACACAACAGAGAAATACGACTCTCTCTCTCTCTCTCCTTATGTCAGTGTTGTATGATTTTAACTGGGTTAAATATGCAATGATATAAATTTATATTCTTTCATCTCTCTCTCTCCCCCTCTCTCTCTCTCCTCTCTCTCTCTCTCTCTCTGTCAGGTTGTATGATTTTTAACTGGGTTAAATATTCAATGATATAAATTTAATTATAATTTCTCTCTCTCTCTCTCTCTCTCTCTCTATCTCTTCTCATCTCTCCGTCTCTCTGTCTCTCCTTATATCAGTGGTTGTATGATTTTAACTGGATATAATTTTAATATTTCTCTCTCTCCCTCTCTCTCTCCTTATTTCAGTGTTGTATGATTTTAACTGAGTTAAATATGCAATGATATAATTTTAATATAATTTCTCTCTCTCTCTCTCTCTCTCTCTCTCTCTCTCTCTCTCTCTCTCTCAAATAAAAAAAAGAGTGAAAAGCGATAAGAAAACTACATAAACAAACAAGAGACCACATAGACACTGAAGCCTGAGCCTTCTCATAAACGATGGCTATGTTCACCCAAAACACTAGTGGTCGGCGGGTAATAAAAGCGACGTAAAAATAATGCAAGCATTAGCCATTTCCTTAGCTAGCCGCATTGCCGGTAACTATTCTGAGAGAGAGAGAGAGAGAGAGAGAGAGAGAGAGAGAAAAAAAAAATTTCATTGCATATTTATCTCAGTTAAAAAATACAACATTGACATAAGGAGAGAGAGAGAGAGAGAGAGAGAGAGAGAGAGAGAGAGAGAGAGAGATCAAAATAATTTCATTGCATATTTATCTCACTTAAAAAATATAACATTGACATAAGGAGAGAGAGAGAGAGAGAGAGAGAGAGAGAGAGAGAGAGAGAGAGAGAGAGAGAGAGAGATCAAAAATAATTCTTGCATATTTATCTCACTTAAAAAATATAACATTGACATAAGGATAGAGAGAGAGAGAGAGAGAGAGAGAGAGAGATATTTATATTAAGATTATTTCACTATATTTATCTCAATTAAAACATATAACACTGACAGAAGAAGAAGAAGATAAAGATGAAGAAAAGAGAGGAGAGAGACCTTACAGACCTTACAGACCTTACATCTTGTTCGGGTTGCCCCAGGTCCCTCAGTGTGAGGCACCTCTAATGTCTACCAGAGAGTTGCTAGTACATCTTCCGGTATATTTTGCATCTTCCAATCTTGGATGGTCTGGGATGCAGTTTAGATATTTGTCGAGCTTATTCTTAAACACATCTACGCTCACTCTGATATATTCCTCAGATGAGCTGGCAACGCATTGAATAGACGCTGCATTATCGATGCTGGTGCGTAGTGGATTAATGTCCTGTGCTTTCCTTATTTTTTGCCTGGTATAGTTTTGGGCACTATTAATCTACCTCTGCTTGCTCTTTCTGATATTTTTAATTCCATGATATTTTCTGCTATTCCTTCTATCTGTTTCCATGCCTGAATTATCATGTAGAGTTCTCTTCTCTTTCTAGACTATATAATTTTAAGGATTATTGTAGTCTTTCCCAGTAGTCTAGGTCCTTAACTTCTTCTATTCTAGCTGTAAAGGACCTTTGTACACTCTCTATTTGTGGCAATATTCCTTTTGATAGTGTGGGTACCATATCATATTGCAATATTCAAGTGGACTACGAACATATGTTTTATAAAGCATAATCATGTGTTCAGCTTTTCTTGTTTTTGAAGTTTGCCGTAAACAACATTCCCATTTTTGCTTTACATTTTGCCAACAGAGTTGCTATTTGATCATTGCATAACATGTTCCTATTCATCATCACACCAAGGTCTTTAACTGCTTCCTTATTTGTGATTGTCTCATTATTAGGTCCCCTATATGCATATAGCTTTCCTTCTCTGTCTCCATAATTTATTGATTCAAATTTATCAGAGTTAAATACCATCCTATTTACCTCTGCCCAATCATATACTTTGTTAAGGTCTCTTTGTAGAGCGTTCCTATCTTCATCACAAGTAATTTTCTCTACTTATTCTTGTGTCATCTGCGAAACTACTCACTACCGAATCCTTAACATTATTGTCTATGTCTTCAATCATAATAACAAACAGTATTGCAGCTAACACCGTACCTTGCGGCACACCGGATATTACCTTGGCTTCAATCCGATTTCTCGTCGTTGTTTGCAATAACTATCTGTTTTTCTGTTGTGTAAAAATTCTTTTAACCATCTTCCTACTTTATCCACGATATTGTGTTTTCTAATTTCTTCGCTAATATATTATGGTCTACTTTATCAAAAGCTTTTGCAAAAAAGTCTAAATAAACCACATCTGTTTCATTTCCGCTTTTCATATTTTTGAATATGTTCTCACGGTGGACTAACAGTTGGGTTTGTGTACTTTTTCCGGGTACGAAACCATGTTGTCCTTTATTAACAAATTATTTTTTATTAAATGTTTCATAATATTTTTCTTCATTACCCTTTCATACACTTTCATAATATGTGATGTTAGACTCACAGGCCTATAATTACTTGCCTCTAGTCTTGATCCACTTTTGAAAGTAGGGGTAATATATGCTAATTTGTGCTCATCATAAATCTTGCCTGTATCTACACTTTGTCTTAATAATATTGCAAGTGGCTTTGCGATAGAATGAACTACTTTCTTTAACAAAATAGCAGGAATTCCATCGGCCCTGCCAGCAGCTCCATTTTTAATTTCATTAATAGCCTGCACAATATCAGCTTCATTAATATCTATGTCAGCTAAATATTCACTATTTTCATCCCTTACTTCTATATCATTATCTTCATTATCTATTCTAGGGGTGAATTCTCTCTTGATATCGTTTCTGTCCCCCAGTATGTTGCAAGATTCCTTTTTTCCATTCGTTTTAATCTCCCTTCAATTCTTAGAGGGCCCTTTATTTCTATTCTTCTTTTATTCATCTTCTTCGCATATGAGTATAATAGTTTGGGATTTTGCTTGATATTTAATAGGGTTTTTTCTTCCAAGTCCCGTTTTTCATTTTCTTTTGATTGTATAATTCTTTTGTTCTGCATTTTTTCTATCTTACTTTTTAGCTCTATAACTTTCCATGCATTTTTTTCTTTTGCAAGACCTTTTTTCCACTTTCTGATTTTCTGGAACAAGATCCTTCTGTCTCTTGGTATGCATGAATGATGTACTTTTCTTCTTCGGTATATATTTTTCCACTATTTTCTCCAATAGTTTTTTATATAATATCTCCGTATTTACCCCTATGGTCATCAACTTACGAAAATGTTATCCCAATCTTTGTTTAATTCTTCATTAATTTCTGACCATTTTATATTTTTACTGTAGAAGTTGTATTTTCCATATCCTTCCCACTTTTTCATTTCTTGCTTATCTCTATTTTCACATTGCTTTGGAATGAACTGTTAATTCTATGACATTATGGTCTGAAAATACTCGCATTATAACTATTATTTCTTTAAACATAATTCATCTCGTTCACAAATACTAGGTCTAAAGTATTTCCTTTCTTTCTTGTTGGCAGGTGATTTATTTGTGAATGTTGTATTCTAGTAGCATATCTAATAGCTTTTCAAATTGCCTCTTATCTTCTGCACTTCTATTACTCTCTTTTTTATATGTATAAGTACAACCACAATCTCCTATTCGTTCTTTACCATTCTACGAAAGGAAAGTTGAAGTCACCAGATAGGAGAATAGTCCAGTCCTTGTGATTTCTACATATATCATCCAATTTTTCAATTATTAAGTCAAACTCTTTAGTATTAGGAGGTCTATATGATTACTATGTTTCATCAATTTTTCAGATTCAAATTCTACCGCTATTAGTTCACATTCTGAGTTACTATATTTCTCATATATTTTTCCTTGTTTTTTGTCTTTCCCATATATTGCGGTTCCCCCTTGATTCCTATTTTTTCTATCTGATCTATAAGTTTGGAACCCTTTTATTTGATCATCATTCCAGTCTCTTGGGAATACCAGGTTTCACTTATATTCATTATATCTATTTTCTTTTCAATTTTGGGTTAGTTCTTCTAAGTACTCTATTTTTCTTTTTGAGTTACTCGTAACTAAACCCTGCGCATTCATCACTATGATGGTTTGCGTGTTTTCTCCTTCATTTAATACTGGTAGTAATAAGGATTTTCCCATGTCTCTTTCCTGTTCTGGTATGTTGTTCTTTTTTTCATTTCCAGAAATTCTGACATTAAAAAATCCAACTTTTCCGAATATTTGATCTTCCTTCATCATAATTATTCATTTTGTGTCTGAATTTGCAATTTTCTCCGTTTCGCAATATCCTCTTGCATAATAAATACAGTTATTATCTCTTGAGTAGAATTTCGGAGCTGATGCTTTGAAATTTTTTGCTGACACCTCTGCATATCTCATTGGTGGTTTGCTTTTCTCTTTACCTGATATTCTTGATTTCTCTCTTTATTTGTTTCTTTCTTATTTTGGATTTTATTACTTGGTTGGTTCTTTATTTGATTATGATTCATGGCTACAGGGTGCATATATTTGCATTTTTTGTCGAACTTACATCCTTTTCCTTCTTTTAGGTTCTTACATATTTTTGGATGCAGATCTCTGCAATTCATCCCCATATCCATCTAAGTTATGCACATTTACCATATATTTCATAGTTTTGACATATCTTAGGATGTTTGTAGTAACATCTTTCTCCAAATCTGCAATTCCCTCTTTTCAAAAGGTTGCAGATTTTGTCTTTCTTGTCTATTTTTTCCTCTTTCCGTCATTGTATAGATCTGGGTAGAGCCTCTTCGGGATTTGCTTTTCTGTTGTCATATCGTAATTTATTTCTTCGTAGGTATGCTGCTTTATTGCTCATATGTAGTATCAATGAGTATCTCTGCATCCATACTTTATCTTGTTCTTTGTTTCCTTATTTTTTTCTGCCATTTCATTTTTGTTTACTTCTCTTCCGTTTTCCTCTTCTTCTTTTTCTTCTTCTTCTTCCTCCTTCTCCTCTTCTTCTTTATCCTCAACTATTTGTACATTCAATCTTGATTTAATAACATTGTCTATCCATGATAGACATGTTGAACAAAAATTCTTGTATCTTTTCTCAAATCTTGTATTACCTCAGCACACTGTGGATGGGTCGGAATGTTTGCATGCAGCACATTTTCTGATTAGGTTTTGTGGATTGACTATGCTATACCAAACCTTACACAGTTTTGCATGCTTTTGGCATTCTTTTTCCTAATGCATCAATTAGGATATTCACAAGATTCACCTTATTCATTTCTTTGTCGGAATATGTTGGTTTATGTATATTTTCTTTATGAGTCTCTTGACCACTTGGATTTTATTTGGAACTTCTTCAATTATTTTCAAGATGTTTTCATTAGATTTGTTCCAGTTTGAAGGATTATATCCTTCTAATATATCTATGAATGCTTTGTATCTTTTTGGTTAGGACTGTTGCTGATTTCATAGATGAGAAATGCCAGTTCCCTTCCTGCTACCTCATCGTATTGCGAATCTGCTAAACACGCCAAATTACGCCACCTCTTCCCGCAGTTGGAACTTACTGCCATCTTGTTCTGATTTATAGTAATTACACTTGATACAAACTAACTTAGAAGACGCTTTATCCTACTATTTTCACACTAATCTTATCACCGATAGTTCACGAACACTTCTAGATATTTCTCAAATTCTAGTCGTATGTTAAACTTGTGATATCTGTTGATTAACTCGTAACTAAACCTGCGCATTCCAGCACTATGATGGTTTTGCGTGTTTTCTCCTTCTTTGAATACTGATATTAATAGGATTTTCCCATGTCTCTTTCCTGTTCTGGATGTTGTCTTTTTTTCATTTCCAAATTCGACGTTAAAAATTCAACTTTTCATAATATTTTGATCTTCCTTCATCATAATTATTCATTTTGTGTCGAATCTGCAATTTTCTTTCTCCGTTTCTTCTGCAATATCCCATTGCATAATATCCGTTATATCTCTTGAGTAGAATTTCGGAGCTGATGCTTTGAAATTCTTTGCTGACACCTCTGCATATCTCATTGGTGGTTTTTTGCTTTTCTCTTTACCTGATATTCTTGATTTCTCTCTTTATTTGTTTCTTTCTTATTTTGGATTTTATTACTTGGTTGGTTATTTATTTGATTATGATTCATGGCTACAGGGTGCATATATTTGCATTTTTTGTCGAGATATATATAATATTAATTCATTGCATATTTATCTCAATCAAAAACTTACTAATCTGACATAAGAAGAGAGAGAGAGAGAGAGAGAGAGAGAGAGAGAGAGAGAGAGAGAGAGAGTGAGAGTCAGTGGTTTTTATCATTGGCCTCAAGACATACATACCACTCACCGGTAAATTTCAATGAAGATATATTTATCGTTTCTTTGAAATTGAGCTAAATACGAAAAAATATTATATAGACCAACAGCTGGAGTATAGAAACATGATTCTTCAGAGAGTCCAGGTTAAAAATTTGTCATGGCTAAGATGCTTTCACTATGGTGTATCTATGTAGGAAGCTTCGTGAAAATATATAACTGTAGAAAAAGTAAAATAGGAAGTATAAAACTATATCTAACAGTTTTAAACAAACTAGTTTACGCTGGTATATAAGGTATGCCGTCATTAAGAAGAGTGGGAGTAATGAAAGTCCATCAGAAGAGGTAACCAAATAAAAATGCTTCATTTAAAACCTGTGTATATTAGCTACCAAAAACATTGCAGTACAAGCAAAAAGTTTAATTTCGAAATATCTAACAGCTGTAA
>NC_061107.1:99692382-99704882 GCF_015104395.2 Macrobrachium nipponense
GTGTTTTTAGTGCTTGGTTGCTTTAATCAGTACGTATACATGTTGCGTAAGAATCTATACAATTGACACCATGATCATCTAACACAAAAGTAACTTTTCCCGATCGAATTATGCGTATTATAGGCTCGTTATTTGCTCTATTTGTATATAGTTTTCAGGGTGATGAACTGGCAAAATGAGAACACATCTGGAAGATATCTTTATAAGCAGCTTATGAGCAACATCTAAGATTTGAAGGATTTGTTAATCAACAAAGCACAAATTTATTTCAACTATTTTCTTTATCATTACTAGTACTATGATTATCATTTTAGGCTTAAGAAAGACCCCACCTTTCTTTTGGCAGCATACCAAGAGATTAAGGGTAAACATAGTACTGGCTTTCCTTTGTCAATAACATGACAGCTAAATTATCCCAAAGGGGGCGTGTCCAACCCAATTTACGAATGCCTGACAGGGTCGGAAATGATGGCATTGTGTATCTGCCCCTGACTGATACATGCCTTTCATTCGCTTTGATAATATATATATATATATATATATATATATATATATATATATATATATATATGTGTGTGTATATATATATATATATATATATATATATATATATCGTATAGGAGAATGCATTAAATATCGTAGGTTTCAAATACCTTTGGTCTTGAAGAATTTCATATATGACCCTTGACCTCTCATAATAATTTTGACCTTGACCTCATTATACACATTGACACTATAAGTGGATAACTCAAACAAAATAATATGAAGTCTTTATCTGTATACTGTAAAAGAAACAGCCAAGTTTAAATCCCTAATTCGCGTTTGACCTCACTTTGGATCTAAGCTCCATTAAGAGAGGTGCATGCCCCCATGAAGGCTGCTCCTGGTTAAACTTTTAATGCTCCTTTGACCTTCTTTGATCAATTCTTGCCAGACACGAGAAAGGGCTTTGGTCAAACTAAACTTTCAGGGTATCTTTGCCGGTCACGAGAGAGGCCTTTGGTAAAAACTCTCGACGAATGTGAATATTTTTGCCGGTGAAACAACACTCTATTTGACTGTAGATTTTAGCACGCAGCTCGAATAACCTGGTGGTCGGATCACACCTTGTTGTCGTTGCTTCTTAAGCCCAGTTCGAATCCTGGCCGGGCAAAGGACTTAGTTATAATTCCTTTTGGGTGTTATTCCGAAGACATGGTAAAGTCGATATTACACGACAATGTCGTTTTATGTCTGTGAATATAAAAGTCACGCGTACACTCGTAGAAGAGATTAAAAGAAAAGAAAAAAATTGTGTGATCATGGCAGACTGACCAGGGGCAGCGTTGCTAAGGGCAACGCGGAATGGAGGTCGCTGTTCTAGTTATCATCTAGACACTACGCTAAGCCTTCTTAAAATGGAATTGACGTATTCTATGCTGGATGTCAAAAAAAGAAATGATCAAATTGCAGAGGTTAATACTCACTTTTTGGCTACCCGTATAAGATAACAAAAAAAATTATATGACATTACAAGTCATTGCAAAAGTGGTACATATAGCCTGTTATTTTGCAGCTATATTTTGCCATAATTACAAGAAACGTTATAAGGCCCTAATACCAGGAGGATGAACCCTTCTCACCCGAAACAAGCGGAACAAGGGCTATTGACTTGAAATTCATGGTTCCAAATAACATGCAAATATTAACACATTTCAATACCATTCCAAATAATAGGCAAACATTAACACAGTTCAATACCATTAGATCCTGAATGCGGTCGTAACATTATAATTGCTGTGACAGCAATTCCTAATGTCAGGTCACGGCACCATTATGACTGTTGTAAAATATGTCCTGTCATGACAAACCCAGGAAGGTATTCCCTTCAGCTTTTAAAAAGCATAAATAATGAGTATGAATAAAACCTGTTTACATTTAATTATAAAAAAATGCTTCACAATCATAACATGTAACGGAGATATCGAAGTTCAATGGAAGTGGGTTTATCTACGATAACTTTGTTTTGTTTAAATATAGCGGACATGGAATCCTCATTCTTATCGTAACAAAATTTGAAAAGGATAAAAGGCCTTTTACATAACCCTAAGATTATTGGGTGACAATTACTGATTTAAAGCGCAAACCAAAGTCTTTTCAGTTCCTTTGCCAACTCAAATTCAAAATGATGAGACAGCCCTCAATAAAAGTCTTGAAAGCATTTCTTTAGCATAACGCAGCTTATTATAGGTTGAGTTTATGGTGAACGCATTTCTCTAAATATTTAGCTTTTAGCAGCATCATAATAACGTATATCATACATATGGTCAGTAAACTGGATATTACACACACACACACACCGGTAACATGTTCCACAAATTGCAAAGACTAATAGGGCTGAAAACCTCATGCCTTTCCAGACCCATGCTGGAAAAGAAAGGGAGAATGTGAGTATCTGACCACGTGGGAAGCGACTAACTAGTCTCTGGAAGATCTGATCAGTACTAAGGAATGCTTGACTGTTAATTATCCTCTGGCGGTATAATTACCACCACACCAACATAATTACTATTCAATATACGTGATCTTTATAAGGACGGGGGAGAAAAATTCCAATAAACTTGAGAAATTGAAAAAATGCATTCTGCAGACGCGGAAAGAGCATTTCACGAACCTAACAAAATGATGAATTTAGTTTACCGTTAAAAATGAAAGTTGAAACGTTTACACAGTTCTGAATGGAAATTGGCACATAAGTGATCTTGTTTTCTTTGTATGCACATACACACATCTAAATACACACACATATATATACACACATTTATATATATAATATATTAACCTTATCACTTACACAACTGTTCCGTGCATTAATACAATCACTAACAGGTCCTCATTGAAACTGGATGGTATCAAGCGGAGATATTTGTTTAAATATCTCCAGTTTTAATGAGGCCCTGCTAGTGATATATATATATATATATTATATATATATATTATATGATATATATATATATATATTATATATATATATGAAAGAGGAGAGAGAGAAGACGAGAGAGAGAGAGAGAGAGAGAGAGAGAGAGAGAGATTTCATCTATAAGATTTCGCTATAAGAGTAGGACACCTGTCAAAAAAAAAGATAAATAAAATAAAATAGAAAGATGAAGACATACAGAGACCGATAATACTAAGAATTATGCTAACGACGATACAGAGGCCGCGGTGGTAGCCCGACTAAAATCGACATGTAGTCCGGTATCTGTGACGCACGCAGAGAGAGAGAGAGAGAGAGAGAGAGATCTCCCACACAGATACGCCAGTACAACCCCTCTCAATCACCCACCCCTCCATCAGAGTGACACCAGACGCACAGTAGAGGGGGGGGGGAGGGGGAGGGAGGGCTAAGCAAGGAGGGAGGGAGGTGAACAGATCCCCCGTCCACGCCAGTAATGCCATGCTATCAATCAATTATTCAGAGTGGTCCTTGATGTGATACACCTATCATAAAAGGATGAAGTGGAAGGGAAGGGGTTGAAGGGGGGAGGGGGGGAAGGGGATGTTAGTTGGGAACCGTACAAACGTGAGCAAATTAAAAGAGCAATCACTGAATTGAGAGCAAGCCACACACATACTACATGTACGGTTGTGTGCGTGTGCGTGTTTACTGTTTACAAAGTTGCGTCTTTCTGCCGTTGTTAACGTGGCATCAAATCAAAGATAGATAAACAGACTATTTGCACACTGAACTGTTTTCATTCAAGTATCCGATATTGTATATTCGAGTACAATTACGAATGTAGAAACGTCAGCATGTTAATATATATATATATATATATATATATATATATATATATATTATATATATATATACACACATATATATATATATATATATATATATATATATATATATATATAGACTGTTATTACAATAAAACATAACAAAATCTGCATGAGAATTTCGCTTGCATATTAGTTGCACGCTGACTCGGTATTATAACTAATAACGGATTAGTGGTGCACATTTACTAATCTTTGAAACCTGAGATTAAAACTCAGTCTGAAAAAAAATAAAATTCCCTTTAGAGAGTTTATTTGCCCATGTACAAAACTTCAACATGTTGGTTCTCCGGTACATGAAGAGTTAATTGAATAGAATTTAAGAATGTCCGCTGTCAGGAACATCTTTCTGAAAATATCGCCATCAACACATCCAGCGGCAATCCTTTTATGTGGCAGCTCATACATACTTGGAGATTATTCACGAAAATAACGACAATAATAATAATAATAATAATAATAATAATAATAATCAATAATAATCAATAATAATAATAATAATAATAATAATAATAATAATGATAACAATAATAAATTGGTAAAAGACAATCTTTTTCCCAAATACTGTTAAAGAGAATGGCAGAATTAAGCTAGTTGATTTTATATTTTTGTTTTTTCTATTTTTCTTATCATCCGCTTCTCTGGCTCAGCGATGTTTCTGGGTAACTGTCCAATATTCATTTTGGGAATTTCTAAAATAAAAAAATTACTGAAGGTGGTCTTTTATTTTAATAAAAGATCACCTTCAGAATTTTTTATAATTTTTAGAAATTCCCAAAATGAATATTGGCCAGTTACTCAGAAACATCGCTGAGCCAGAGAAAAGCTGATGATAAGAAAAATCTTAAACTCGCTTAATTCGGCCATTCTCTTTAATAATAATAATAATAATAATAATAATAATAATAATAATAATAATAATAATAATAAATACTGAGGTTAATGTCACTTTGTACATACTTATTGCTTTATATAACAGATTTCACATGAAAGTTGTGAAACGAAGTTTAATTAAAATCAAACACTAAAAATAATTGCAATAACCAATTTGATAATTATCAAAATACCATGATCATAATAATTTCAATTATTAAAATGAATGTTTAACGTGAAAAAAAGCATATCTGACCACTCAATGAACGAGGAATCAAATAGAGTTCACAGTAAAGATTAAAAAAAAAAATAAAGTTCCAAAAAGGGCAAAGATAGGTTACTGCAGGTTTGAGCGTAAGGTATTTTAAGAGTTTTTAACCCTTATTTTAGGATTTTTAAAGTCAAAACCTCCCTTATTTAAAGAGTTTTTACACTTAATTTAGGATTTCTAAGCCAAAACTTCCCCTTTTGTGATGAATTTTTAATTTTATTTTAGTTTTTTCAAGTCAAAACCTCCTTTATTTTCAGAGTTTTTACTATTTTTTTAAGGATTTCTAGGCCAAAACTTCCCTTATGTAAAGGTTTTTAATTTTTGTGTGTGTGTTTTTTTTAAGTCAAAACCTACCTTAATTTAAGCGTTTTTGCAACAGAAATCAAGGTCTCCGAAGAAATTAAGAAAAGTAAGTCACTCAAGAAATGTCCTTCCGACCGCCAAACTATCGCCAAAAAAGGGAGAAAAAATAACATAAAAAATACGCAATACATAAGAATAAAATCTGAGGAAATTGCTGAGTAGAGTAGAGGTGGAGGGAGGGATTTAAAGAGGAGGAGGGTAAGTAAAAGAAAAAAGATGAATTATATATAGTATGTACTGATATATATATATCTATATATATATCATTATATATATATATATATATATATATATATCTATATATATATATATATATACATACATATATATATATATATATATATTATAATATATATATATATATACACACACACACACACACAACACACATATATATATATATATATATATATATGTGTGTGTGTGTCTGTATACCTCTGTTCACCTATGCAATAGAATATATACCCAATTGCTAATCGCATGTCGGGGGTAGCAATCCGATTGCTGAGGTATTGTCGAGAACAGGATGGAAAAAACGTACCTATAAACTGAAGCATCTTAGTTGAAAACCGATGGCCTGACGGTAATTTTAAACAAGTTTCTTTCTTCTTTTTTTAACAAAATAAAATAAAAAAATTTACAGTAAAATATTGCAACATTAATCCGCTGAAAGAGAGAGAGAGAGAGAGAGAGAGAGAGAGAGAGAGAGAGAGAGAGAAATACCAGCTAAGTAACGTCAGTTCCAGAACGGGAACCAAACGGGCTTGGTACCTACATTCGGGCAACAGAATGACTCCCGTCATGAAGTTTGTAAACTAGTCTCTTTCACATGTGACCTTTAGTAAGTCAGAGCAATGAAGCAATCTCCCAACTTGACATAATAATAATAATAATAATAATAATAATAATAATAATAATAATAATAATAATAACATAATAAGGTTTTATTCAAAATAATGACTAATTTATCCGCGTTTATTTTTTATGGAAGTTTCTCTATTCTTATTACTGACTTTCCTTCCGCACTCAAATTGGCTATTAAAACGCCAAATGGGGAATTCATTTTGTATAATATATACAATTTGACGAATACCACGGTTTTGACATGAATCCCCCATTTGGCGTTTTAATAGCCAATTTGAGTGCAGAAGAAAAGTCAGTGAGAAGAAGAATAGAAAAACTTCTATACAAAATAAACGCGGCTGAAATACCATTATTTATACAAAAACCTGTATTAATGGTCTCCTGCCAGCAAATAATTTGATAATCCTGAACGTGACACACCCACTGAATAATAATAATAATAATAATAATAATAATAATAATAATAATAATAATAATAATGTCTGTGTAATAAAAATGCACAATTACATAGTAAACGGTATTACTGTGTGAAAGACAAAAGCAAAGCGGTTCCAACACCTCACGCTGTTTCTCAGTATTTACGCTAAAATTTTAACGCATTTTAACGTAAACACTGATAAGGACGGTGTTCGAAAGTCATTGCTTTTGTCTCTTACATAGTAACATAGTTTACTATATAATTGTGGATTTTTAGGACATAAACTGTTTTTCACAAGATTATGAATTTATTAATAATAATAATAATAATTATCGGGACTATAGAATATCATTGAATAAGCTTACGGAATCCAAAACATGAGATACGTCGCAAAATAAAAGGTTAACAATAATAAATGAAAATATTAAAAGCGTAAGGCACGTATAAATGAAGGTGTTGTCCGAGCAGAATAATAATAATAATAATAATAATAATAATAATAATAATAATAATAATAATAATAATAATAATAATTTACAACTTCTGAATTCATAACAGACAAATCACCATGAATAACGTTGACTGAATATTTGTGAAATATTAGCCTCCAAGAACAGACGATTTTCCTGCTCATTTTCTGTAAACAAAATAAAAGCACCAGGTCTACTCTTAGACTGAGATAATTTCAGCATATATGGAACATCTAGCACAGCAAATAAATCAATAATACACTCAATTCACACACACACACACTCATATATATATATAAGTATATATATCTATATATATATATATATATATATATTATAATATAAATAAATAAATAAAGGTAGAAGCCACGAAGGAACGTGAAACAATGGAGTAGCTGCAAGATCTTTCGACTCATCGTATTTTACGTTCATGATTCAGTTATACACACACAGACATATATATATATATATATATATATATATATATATATATATATATATATATATAATATAAGTATTAACCATAATCTAGATTACTTACACTCTATTCAGAATAATATATACAATCTAGATTATACATAAAATACCCAACTTCAAAAATAAAACCTAAAATATACATATGGCATAAAACAGAATGTACTATACACTTAGAATTAGGTCGATAAATAAAACCTAAACGAATATAAAATACCCATCATAATATGACTCATGAATGTAAAAATAAAAATCACGCTCATTAAGTTGAGCATCCTTGGAAAAAAATGAATATACAAAAACAAATATGAGAATAAGTATATACTTTAACATGAGGGTCTGCATTCTTACCCTGAAGGATTCCCTGACGTCAAGACTTGGCACTTGGAGGATAAATATAGGAACAAAGGAAAGCAGACAGGAACAAAAATAATTAAGAAACCAAGAAGATCAAGTACTCCCTAATCCTCGTGATCTTAATAAGATAAACTGCCATAAAGGTGACTGCAATAAACAAAACGATTAATTATAAAGAGAAGAAAGAGCCTTTGTTTACGATTGAAAAACGAAAGATAAATACATCGGAAGGAGTGGGATAAACAAAACGCTAAATAAGCACGAAAGGAGAAAAAGGTAAAGAGGTAAGAGACAAACATAGAGCTTTGACTCCTCAGCTAAAAAAAAAAGTAAAAATGGAATGTCACAAACAAAGAACTAAACAAGGAGATGAGGAGAGACAGAGAGACCGACTAGACACGAGAAAGATTAACAGCTAAAATTTCCTAAGACACAACAGGAGATCAGTTTCGCCCCCCGACAGCAATTTTGCGGCCATGAAGTAAACATGATGAGGCAACGGAAGATCAACAAACAAGACACACACACACCACACATACACAGAGAGAGAGAGAGAGAGAGAGAGAGACCTAAACACACGTGCAAGCCATTTCCACGATGGGCGTAGGCATTTGCTTGTTTCGCCATGACTAATATGAACTGAGAGGGCCAATGACCGAGGGGAAACCCGTGAGTCATGTTTATCTATGAGAGAGAGAGAGAGAGAGAGAGAGAGAGAGAGAGAGAGAGAGAGAGAGAGATTTGTCCTGATAGCAAGATCCAATTTACTTATCTCCCCTCTCCAGAAAGGGAGAAATAGGCTCCATGTGAGCGCAACAATCGCCGATAGATATCAGTTTTTCTCCCGAGAAAGATGACGAACTCTCTCTCTCTCTCTCTATATATATATATATATGTATATATATATAAAAATATGGTATATATATATAATATATATATTATATATTATAGCAATCTATAGTTATATATATTATATATATATATAGTATATATATATATATAAATATAAAGGCAAATTCTATAGTTATATATATATATTATTATATATATATATATATATAAAAGCAAATGCCACGAAGGAAAAGTGAAACAACAGTGTGCTAGGCCTTTCGACGCACGGTCCTTTACTGCTTCGAAAGGCCTAGCAACAACTCCGTTGGTTCACTTTTTCTTCATGTCATTTGCCTTTATTTATACAGTCACCACGTTCCGTATCTTCGTGAATTAGTTATATATATATAGTCTATATATTTCTAAGCTCTTTCTATCAAACAGATAATTGACATATAAAGAGAATTGGAATCTACTGCGCTGCCACAAAATATAGAGGTTAAAATTAACGTAAGAAGCAATTTGTGAGTTCTTAACGAAATCTCGGGCAACAGATTACGGAAAGGACAAAGTTATATATATACATACTCACATATATATATAAAATGTTTACTATTTCTGTAATCTTATTGCCCATGACTTCATTAAAATTTTTACCACTGCTTCTTATGTTAATTTCAGCCTTTATATCATATATATATATATATATATATGATATATATATATATATATATATATATATATATATATTTTTTTTTCTTTCTTTCTTTCTTTCTTTTTTTTGACTGGGTGGCGCCAGAAAGGCACGGCCTTCCGGTTACTCGGCAAGTTCTTAGGGATGAAGTTGTTAGCTGCGCTATTTGCCATTTGGCCTGGGAGAAGTTGCCTCCAGCAGGTGTTTATAGGACGCCAGTTCTCAGAAAACTGTCTGGGATGTGGCTTTATAAACACCTGCCTCATTCATCCTGGATAAGGTCCACCTTAGTACCTACAGTGATAATACCCTGAAGAGTTGAAGCTGTCAGCCAATGTGCAAAGTCCCTTTCTGTGAATTTCTCCTTTATCACTTCTTAAGTTTATTCAGCTCTCTTCTGGCTCCTTTTCCTCTTTATTATGCCTTTAGCGCTTCTGATGTTCATTTACCTCTGTGCGTAGAAGAAGAGGAGAAAGTCCCACAATGATAAATCGAGGCAGAAACTCCTAGGGAAAGAAGGAGTATGCAAAGGAGAGACCAACCAAAGATCGTCCACCGCATTCCAGCGTGGTGTCTGGAAGCCCTCCCGTGACGATATCGGGTTCGGCGACTCCGCCGAACATAACAAGAGATTTTTGATAACCGTCGACGAATCCGTAGAAATACAGTTAGGCCCCAAGATTTCCTCTGGAATATAATAAGGCCATGAATACTTTATGCTTATTTTAGGGAGTGATGACATGATTTGAAAGGGAAAAAGGTTGATAAAAATAACTTAAGTTATTTTTTCAATATGCCCAATTATATATACGTGATGGTAACTGATTGATCATAAAAATTTTATGTTCTTGTCAGATACAAAAACAAAAAAAACCTAGTTAAGCATCAGTAGCATCACAGAAACGACTCTTCTTTGCCCAAAATCTCCATTAGAAATGTAATTTTCTTCACTGGGGTGCATAAATAACGAAGTATGCATTACTAAATAACGAGTTTTCAACACCCCTCTCTTCAGAATGAACAATCTTATCTTCATCAGATACTCGGTACTTAGATGGAAGGACAGCAGAGTTAAAAACCGTGTACGATTTTTACTAAGCAATGTTTTCCCTTGAAGGCGTTATGATATATACTACACTTTCCTTTCTAAACAGAGCTTAGGGCTGGGCCGCCTTAATTCGCCAACGGCGGCTGGCGTTTCTTGTTGGTTAAATCCACTTACTTATCAGACCAAGTGTTGCTCTGGAGACAAGCAACAACGCTCACGAAGGCGCGACACCTCTATTCAACGCACGTGTCCCCAAGTGCCTTGAAAGTCCGTCTCGCCATTGTGCCTCTAGTCTGGTCAAAAGATGAGCTGTCTTCATTTGATATCGGAGACAACTTCAACCCCAGATTTAAGAGATAGCAAATAAATCGTGGTATCATTAGTCTGCTATACAACACACTTCTGTGGATATTTTCTTACAGCTGGATAATTTTCATATCCTTTCATGGTTCGTTACCCTTCTTTGCGACAAGAATTGTATGTGTGTGTGTGTGTGTGTGTGTGCTTTGAAAGTAACTATAATTCTCAAGCCAACAGTAAGTCAGGTAGGTTAAGGTAAGTTAAGTACCTTGGTTAGGTAGTTTAAGTCTTTACCTTGGGTTAAGTTAGACCGTTACAAAAAGTGGTATTGGAACCGTTCGAAGAAAGAGAGGGGCCTCCAATGAATTGGCTTTTCACGAAGGACAACATCGGTTCCTATTCAGTGTTCGTTCATTAAGGTTGAGGCCAGAGCTCTGAAAAACAATCCTCCGTCTGTTCCTGGATATTCAGGTCATCGTGAGGTTAAGATGCGAAAAGTCAGGGACGGGTGAAATTCAAACTATGGCGCAAAAAAGGAAGGTGGGTGGTTGTCCTTACAAAAATGAAGAGAGCGGAGGGGAGTCCGTATACGAAATAGGCAATAAAGATTCTCCTGTTCAAAAGAAGAAAATTGCAAGATATCTCCCTGACATCACGTTCTGCCATTGTTCGCCCATGAATCTCTCAATTCGACAATAAAATAGCTTCTTCAGCGCTGCGCCATAACGGTAAGTAGCGAACAATAAACACAATAGGGATCACTTTCACTCGGATTGTAAACTGCTGGTTGACTGATTGCAAGTCATCTGGCGTCACACGTAAAATGTTGACATATGAACCATGATCGAACAAGAAGATCTAGTAAGGAAGTTCTTATATGAAATACTCAATCGTTCGTCAAGTATACAAATGTCAACAAAGAAATGAAAGTACTAGCAAGAGGAAACCTTTTAATGGGGAGTAAAAAAAAGACTAACGGCAATATACCTAATATAAATTACCCTACTAGAAGATGCGTCGATATAATGGCAAAACATCTGGGCCTTTCAATTGAGGAACATACACCAATAAATGGCCTCTGAATTTGCATCACCCTTGTCCCTCTGAGAAACAGCGTATTAGTCCTTTTTGAGAAACAGCGTATTAGTCCCTCTGAGGAACAGCGCGTTAGTCCCTCTGAGGAACAGCGCGTTAGTCCCTCTGAGGAACAGCGTACTAGTCTTTCTGAGAAACAGCACATTAGTCCATCTGAAAAACAGCACATTAGTCCCCCTGAGAAACAGCGCATTAGTCCCTTAGGAAGCTTGAATTTCAAGTCAATGGCTCCTGTGTGCTTGTTCTTTGTGAAAAGGTTTCATCTACTACAATAATAATAATATTAATATACCCTTCTAATTCAAATGACATAACAGATATTAAATATCAGCTCTGGTGTTAGGATTGGCTATGGTTATATTATTAAAGACTTTTACTTCACTACAAAGCAGGTATCTAAGCCACTTCTGTTTTACTCTTGACAGTGAATTGGTTAATACATCAGGGAATTAATCTGAACAAGCCCGTTAAAAAATGCTGAAGAATAATAACTCATATTTTCCTACAAACAAACTACATTTATCGCCGATAAAACCTAGCGAATTCAAATGACTTAAAGATCGAGAACAAAAATTCGTTCAGGATCTCACTGGAGACCGCCGCTTCGAAATCTGGCGTTT
>NC_061107.1:99707382-99717382 GCF_015104395.2 Macrobrachium nipponense
AAACTTATACTACAATATAGTGATTATAACTAACTTTTAATAAGTTTAGGATAACATTACAGTTATCCTTGCGACCAATTAAGGACTGTGTTAATTAAATTTCTCATACAAAACAGTTCTCGAATATCACGTCAAATGAGTTTTACTACCAAGGAAAATCTACAGTTCAATCGAATACGACGTTTTTAATATTCTGAAAAACTCTATGCCAGCGGCTCTTAATCTGGGGGTCATGACCCCGGGGGGTTCGTTTGGGGTTTCTCAGGGGGTCGCAAAGGGTTCTGGTGAATATAATTTATTTTTATTTATTTGGATCACCCAGTTTGCAATATTCTGGCATTTGTAAAGGCTGTGTGGAGTTTTTCAAGGTTTTTGTTCGTGGCATTTTCAATAAACTCTGGTCATTTTGTTTTATCTGACCCTTTCACAAGGTTCACCATTTTAAAATTTATTATAGGGGTTACGGTCATATCCTGAAGAATCTCGGGGGATCATAGGATGAAAAAGGTTAAGAACCAACGCTCGATGCAAACGACATCTTGATAGTTTCATCTGCTTCCCCTGTCGTGGTTGGTCACAAGGTGGATGGTTTAAGTAGCCTCTCAAATTAAGAGGAAAGGAGGGAGAAATACTCAGGTGTCATTCAACAAACTGGAGATTATCAAATCCTGTTTGACATGATTCCCTTCAAAAAAAAAAAAAAAAAAAAAAAAAAAAAAAAAAAAAAAAAAAAAAAAAAAAAAAAAAAAAAAAAAAAGTTCAGTCTGACAAATGGGAGGATATAAGTGTGGCTTTGTAGAGAAGCATGGAGAATTATAACTTGGCTTGAAAGAAAGAAACGATGCGAAAAAATGGCCGAATCATTAGCAAATACCATCAACTGGGTTCTATTGGTCATACTAAAACTACGCGTAGTAAAAATAATTAAATTAATCATAACAATTCACTGCTATTACTTCCCTTTGCACATCAAACTCAATTCTTAAATATACACAAATGACCCTTACTGAGAAGCCAGAGATCTACGTAGATAAAATGCTGAACGAAATATATCTGAGAATAAGTCAGGCAATAATAGTAAGAAAATATTGGATTAATATTAATATAGGAATTCAAAGATTCCTTTAAGAGATCCGCCATAGTAAAATGCCACAAATTTTCGATATAGTAAGAGAAAACCGCCTCGTATCTATAAAAAAAGAAAGAAAAAAAAAAGGCTTTCCACATACGTGAAGAATAAATCGCTCGGCCCGTAAGAGAGAACTCGCTTTTCTGCAACTAAAAATTTTGTTGTTGTTTCCACCAGAGATAAATTGCGTATTTGCAACTATCCTCTAAATCGAGGCAAGATTCCATTTAAAGCTCGAGATCTTAGGGTTACAACGTTTTTGTCCGTTATATATTATATATATATATATATAATATAAGATATATATATTATATAATATATATATATATATATATATATATATATATATATATTAATATACACACACACAACACACACACACAGAAATAAATAAAGGTTTTTTGCCACGAAGGAAAAATGAAAAAAGCGAGATAGCCAAGTACTTTCGGTCCTGTTCGGACCCTTTATTGAGGCAAACTCAGTAAAGGGTCCGAAGAGGACCGAAAGTACTTGGCTATCTCGCTTTTTCATTTTTTCCTTCGTGGCAGAAAAAAAAAAAAAACCTTTAATTATACATAGCATCACGTTTTATATACTTCGTGATCAAGTTATTCATATATACATAAATATATGTATACACACATATATGTGTGTGTATATATATAATCTATATATATATATATATATAATATATATATATATTATATATACACTATAACATTATAATATATAATAATATATTATCTGGTATAATGTATATATATATATATAATATATATATATAATATATATATTATATATATAGAGAGAGAGAGAGAGAGAGAGAGAGAGAGAGAGAGAGAGAGAGAGGTTCTCCCATTAAAATAACAAACAGTAATACTGTCAACTTTCATTCTAAAGAAGACTTTAGATGTAGTCTCTAGCACATTCTAAAGCCTAAAGTCTAGGTATCTCCTCTTATTTTCATGAGAAGATCTCTTACATTCTTCATCCGCGAGACCACAGTGGAAGTACAAGATATATAGGGTACGAGAAAGTAATAATATGTGACAAGAACTCGCATACTTCTCTGAAGAAAAAAAAACTCAATAATTTTATCTCGTCGTGTGTGAGCTGCCACTAACTTGTTTACAACTCTAGGGGCCTACTGATATGATCAATTCCTTTTGAAATCTCTCTCTCTCTCTCTCTCTCGTCATCTCTCTCTCTCTCTCTCGTCTCTCTCTCTCTCTTCTCTCTCTTTCCGATTTAATCTTTTTCTTAAAATTCCACTTGAAATCTCTCACCCTCTCTCCGATTCAATAAATTCCTTGAAATTCGACTTGAAAAATCCCTCTATCTCCTCTCTCTCTCTCCTCTCTCTCCCCTCTCTCTCTCTCTCTCTCTGTGACTCTCTCAATCTCTCTCTCTCTCTCTCTCTCTGATTTAATCTTTTAATCTTTTTCTTAAAATTCCAATTGAAATTTCTCTCTCTCTCTCTCTCTCTCTCTCTCTCTCTCTCTCTCTCTCTCTCTCTCTCTCTCTCTCTCTAAAATTCTACTAGGAAAATTCTCTCTCCCTCTCTCCCCGATTTAATAATATCCTTAAAATTCCACTTGAAAATCTCTCTCTCTCTCTCTCTCTCTCTCTCTCTCTCTCTCTCTCTCTCTCTCTCTCCGATTTAATCTTTTTCTTAAAAATTCCACTTGAAATCTCTCTCCCCTCTCTCCGAATTTAATAATTCCTTGAAAATTGAATTGAAAATCTCTCTCTCTCTCTCTCTCTCTCTCTCTCTCTCTCTCTCTCCATACTCTCCTCCTCTCTCTTTTAAATCTTTTTCTTAAAATTTTCCAATTGAAATCTCTCTCTTCTCATTTCAATCATTTCCTTGAAATTCCAAAAACATTATCTTTCCGCTTTCATTCTGACCTCCGAAGTATTTGTTTAATGTTTTTTACTTATTTAGAAATCCCTTCTTCTTTCCTCATCCCCATCCGAGCCGGTGAATGTGACAACGGCAGCTGATCAGATCTACCTGGAACGCCAACAAATGTCCTAGACTTCTTGACCTTAGCGATACTTCGCCTTTCCCTTGTCCTGTGCCGGACTTGACAGAAAGGCGTGAAATCTTCGGATCAGAATACGTACAAACAAAGAGATCGGCATAATAACGAAGTTGTAATGATCTGTTGCTTACTTATGTAGCATTCAAATGGATTTCTTTCCGTTACTTGGCAATTCTTAACTTCGGGAAAGCCAGTCCCACGGACCACAAAAAATGCAAGGAAATTCAACTAAAGAACTATATCCTACGTGAGACAGAATACAATATACGAGAGAGAGAGAGAGAGAGAGAGAGAGAGAGAGAGAGAGAGAGAGAGAGAGAGAGATCAAAAAACAGCAAAATCCAACGTGACAAATCTAACATGAAGAGAGAGAGAGAGAGCAAAATCCGACGTGACAAAATGTAACATGAGAGAGAGAGAGAGAGAGAGAGGAGAGAAGAGAGAGATATAAAAAACAGCAAATCCTAACGTGACAAATGGTAACATAGAGAGAGAGAGAGAGAGAGAGAGAGAGAGAGAGAGAGAGAGCGTTAATTGTTCGAGCACAGCGGTGTCAGCTTACACAAGACAGCGATGTATCAATTTCACTGAAGGAAATGCAACCCCTTCGGAGGGAGACAACAGCGTATAAAAAAGGACAAAATATCAAGTGATCTTTACGTCTCGAGGACAAACACGCAAGAGAGAGGAGAGAGAGAGAGAGAGAGAGAGAGAGAGAAAACTCTCTTTCTTCTCCAGACGGTCACTCGCCTCCAAGAAACTCCTCAACTAAATGCTTTTACAGGTGTGCATTTAATATTTTCTCTGTTACCGACGTTTTTCTTTTTCGTTAACGAATAAATGTGTTTATTATTCAAGCGTGCAATCGCCCTTATAAAGACACCTGATTATCAACTGGCCTGCCACGCTCCCCCCCCCCCCCCACACAAAAAAAAAGTAAATTAGGAAAAACAAATACGAAAAGACTGGATATCATTCATATTTGAAACTTTTAAATAAGTACATATTATTCAGCACATTAGAAGACGCATATTAGTTACTGAAAAAGATTCCATTGTAGTTTACGGTAACAATAGATCTCAAACTTATTGGCAACACCATCCACATCACTGGCAGAAAGATTGTTCCATTATTTCACAATTATAGGAAGATCAACTATGGACGATGGCGTAGATTTTAAAGTGAAAACCCGCTTAGGGATGAAGGACACGTAAGAATCTTTGGACGTTGGTTTTATTCATCATTAATATTGCTGGAAATCCCATTTTCCGTAGGCTTCGAGGGTTTTTGGATTCTGATGCGCCTTAAACAGGAGAACAGTGTTGTATTGATGATATAACGAGGGATATCGTGCATGTTGCGTTGATTTCTATACGAAAACCCTCACGTGCAATGGTTACCTTTCCTAATGCATTGCATTAGATCATTTCAAGAGCTGTGGGCAAGAAAAGTGATCTGAAGGTAACACAAAGTGTTGCGGAAAACAAACATGTAAAAAATGCGCCGTGTCCTATATAGTTGCCAGACGCACAATTATGGCCAACTTTAACCTTAAATAAAATAAAACTTACTGAGGCAAGCGGGCTGAAATTTGGTATGTTTATGATGGGAGGGTGGATGATCCACAGACCAATTTGCAGCCCTCTAGCCTCAGTAGTTTTTAAGATCTGAGGGCTGACAGAAAAAGCGTGGACGGACCTTGGGACGGACAGACAAAGCCATCACAGTAGTTTCTTTCACAGAAAATTAAAAATCATCACGTGTTTAGGTGTACGGAATTGATAGCATGGTACGAGATCTTCTTAGGAACATGACTAATTTTAAAAGTTCGGCACACAAGGAGTTACAAGGATTATGACGTCTCAAAGATTTATTAGTCCATCCGAGGAGACATCGTGTGCTCAATTATCTCTAGGAGTAGGTTTTACTCTACATTCAGTGTCCTAATGATTCAGTCTAGCTTTCTTTTAAACTTTTCCACACTGTCGCTGTTTACAACTTCTCGTGGCAGTTTATTCCACGTGGGATGTGTTGTATCTCTTCAGTTCTAGTTTCCATCCATTATGTCTCGTCTGGTTTTCGGTTTACACATCACAACAGCCAGACCTCTGCTGTGACTGAGGAAAAAATTCCTTCCCTATTCGGGAAATGACAATAACAGAGAAAAGATGCATCACCTGCAAATTCTAATATCTTATTTTCATGGCGACGATTTGTCCCGGGGCCGCCAAAGGATATGTAAATCGCAGGTTTCTCGATTTGGACAGATGATGACGGAAGACGAGACGAAGAAAGCCAAAGGTGCCTCCTGGGTCATCCGTCTGCTTTGTAGTGAACGACCACCTGTCTCCATTTGTCATTGTCTCTCTCTCTCTCTCTCTCTCTCTCTCTCTCTCTCTCTCTCTCAATACGTACGTATGTACAAAGAATTACAAACAAGAGCACAAACACATGTGTGTCAAGACTGATGATACATTACCAATACGAATGATCACAAATAAACACTGAAGATTTCTGTGTTCAGGATTAGGGACTGCTCTCTGAGCAAGAGCCCGTGCCGGCATAAGGCCAGCTTAATCTCAAACAACAACAACAACAGAATTTCAGAGAAAAATTCCATGCACAGTAACACAGCATCAATAGAATTAATATGGTTAATTCCTCATATAAGATGCACAGGAAAAACTTATTCGTATATTATAAATTGTGAATACTTCAGTCGTTAGGACGACAATGATCACCATTTTCGTGCAAGCAATGTTAACGCTTTTAAAAGAGGCTGCTATAAAAACCCATTTCAGTTTCCAATCTTCTAAGCAGAATGATACAAAATACTGGCAATGACAAACGAGGAATATCTCAAGTATTATTACAAATACAAGTAATGAAATGAAAAGATTACGGTTTGGGATGGGTGGCTGGTTGAGATGTCCTGTAAACCTTGGGTTTTATGGCAATCTGGCACAGCTCAGGGACTAATAACTGCGCAATATATTTATTTATTTATTTTTTTTTTATTTTCGCTCTGCAGGTAAGCTGCTTTAAAAGCGAGTGGAATGAGTCGTCATGAGACTGATAAAAATCAAGGCCATATAAACTTACAATACTGCGTAAGGAGCTTAGTACTTTGTAAAGGAAAGAAAGGACGGTTACGGACACTTTAATCTCCTCAATCAAAATTTTGAGTTTAAAAATCAATAATAATTCTAATGCAAAAGGAAATTGGTATTTTTTCTTAAAGTGGAACTAAGCAAAAAAAAAAAAAAAATATTACGTAGGTTATATAAAGATAAAGTATCAAAATAGCATAATCACAGAATAGAAGGGACTCAATCGCGAAGATTAGAACCAACAAAAATACACGAGACTGTCCGGATTAGGCTAACTTCACATGGAGCGAGCGATCCGTTAACTATAATTCCCTCAAACAAGTTCTTCTCCGCCCTCTTCAAGTAAATATCTCCCTCTCCCTTCGTGTTGCTTTGCCACTTTTCAAAATTAAATGATTTAAAATATAAAATTACGAGGTTAAAAGTGGGGTGTAATTTCCTACTCGACTTTCGCCAAGCTACGTATGAAGGCAGCGATATTACGCACATAATAATCAGCTTTCGTTTACCATCCGGCCGAGGGCGAATCTTCTCATATGAAGTCTCTCTCTCTCTCTCTCTCTCTCTCTCTCTCTCTCTCTCTCTCTCTCTCTCTCTCTCCAACCGGACGGGGAAGGACGAATGGGTACGCCCCCAAAAATCCAGTAAGCCTATGTTGACCTAAGCAGTCATTTCTGTCCCCAGTGATTAGCCGTGAGTCGCATCTAAGGTGTTGAGAGAGAGAGAGAGAGAGAGAGAGAGAGAGAGAGAGAGAAACACATGACGTGAGTGCTCGATGCTCCTTCAAACATGAAAGAGTCACAACAGGAGGGCCTCGAGGAGGTTATCGGATAGAATTGGAATACAGAATTTAGGCCAAAGGCCAAGCGATGGGACCTGTGTGGTCATTCAGCCCTGGAAATTTACGATTTACAATAAATATATATAAGATGACACACACATGCGAACACACCATACATTCCAACGAATGCATTTACGCTGATTAATAGTCCATCAAATGAATTTTCACGAACTTCTTGACACTCATGTATGAGCATAGTTGACGAGGTTATTCTCTCTCTCTCTCTCTCTCTCTCTCTCTCTCTCTCTCTCTCTGAGATTTTTTCTCTCCCTGGAAAAAATTCGCCGTAAAGAATAACGTGACTATATCAGCACTGGGATAAAACAAATAGCAGCGAACAAAAACTATTATCAATCATTCCACAAAAGCCTTAACACCTTTTTTTTTGGAAACTATAAAAAAAGATTGAGACCAAAGATAAAAAAGAAAATACAGGCAAGTAAGTCATTTCACGTCTGTCACCAGTTGTTTGTACGATAACGAATGAGAATCATGTAGTACGTCGTTTTGACCCAGCAAAAAAGTCAATAACTGTCAGGGCTAAAACAACACTCACACGCAAATATATCATTTGAGCGAACGTTTGTTGATGCCTAAATCCCCAAGCTAAATCCACGGTCATGAAATACAAGGTTTGCACCAGACTGTGTTCTCTACCAACTACCCAAATATTCTCACACACACAAACACATTTATATGTACACGTATATATTTTTAGGATGCGAGTGGTCAACTACTAACTGATTTATTATCAAAGAATGCAGACAAGACATTGGCTTTAGTGAGCCGAAAAGTAGTGTAGGACATTAGAACAAGTAGGGCATAATTTTATGATCAGTTGTACTTTCTCACACCTGATAAATACCTAATAATTCTTATGTATATATATATATATATAATATATATATATATATAAGTATATATATATATATATATATATATATATATATATATATTATATAAATATATATATATATATATAAATTATAATATGCGAAAACTATAAGCAAATAACAGCCAGGAGGTCCGTATCAAGCGCTTTTGTGCCCCGTCGATATGCGAATAAACATAGCTAAAGCCTTTGATAGGGATGTTTGACTTATTTTCTCCGTGGTTTTACCTTGTACTAAATCACGTGAGTTTACCTGTGATTTTGTAACAGACACACACACACACAAATATATATATATATATATATATATATATATATATATATAATATATATCTATATAACAAACTTAACAGCAATAAACACTCGACTTCTCGATATTATGGCTGCATTTTCTTGAAAATGATGAAATAATAATTCATTGCCTCTGGATCCTTTTGTTTACAAACACACAATTAATGTTTCCCTGCCACTGAAGCTACTGCGTCTTAGGCCTGATGGTGAAGGTTGGGTGGGGGGCGTTGATTGGGGAGAGTCCACCTACCGTCCACCCATATTTGGAGTTCTTATATATATATATATATATATATATATATATATATATATATATATATATATATATAGTATATATATATATGTATATATGCGAGTGATAAAAGAAAAAAAAAACATAAGTCAACAGTTCACTGTATGCTGACCCTTTCGTTTACTCATACTCACAGATAATATCAAAAAGTTCCCGTGCCGCTTTAGGTATTGAATCATGGGCCTAGATGGGGGTAGTGGGCGGTTGGGGGGAAGGAGCGGAGGAGAAGAGGAAGTCCAGGTACCAGCCTACCTAATACCAGGTCCACGACACATGTTCGAGCGACCAATTAAGCCTATGCCGGCTCCACATACGAGCCATTTTCACGCTACCACGATCATCATAGCTGTACGAGCAACAACACGACTACAGGATTATCGCGTCCGTTGCTTCTAGAGAAGAAGAACGAGACCATTCAGATGGTAACAGGCACTGAAATATTCCTTCATGATCTGCCATAACTCTTAAGCTTATCCGCTGACTCTTCAGTAAAGCCGAAATGATGGCTAACTTTTGCTTGAATGGTAAATTTTACTATTAGCAAGTTTTATACCGAGCTCTCTCCTTATAGGTGGTGGAGGCAGCTTGGAGATAGCCAAGTCTAAAATGTTTTGTACCGAACAATAGCTCAAAGGAAATGAGTCTTAGTTCTCTCTCTCTATCTCTCTCTCTCTCTCTCTCTCTCTCTCTAGTTCCTCCTATACTAAATATTCTCGTAAATAATTCAACGTTTAATGATATTTCCGCGATACATATACAAATACACACACACACACACACACACACACACACACATATATATATATATATATATATATATATATATATATATATATATATATTTATATATATATATATGTAGAATCTACTGGTGATTTTTACCAGATACATGTGAAATTGTAAAAGCCACAATGCCCTCTTAACTTCTCAAATTCTTTGTTACTTTTTGGATACGCTTGTACTAGAAAGCCCTGTGCCCCAACTTCAAAGAAATCTGAAGAAATCATGATGTCCGGTAGCGGGAAAAGAACATGATTTCTTCAAATTTCTTTGAAGTTAGAGCACAAGGCTTTGTAGTTACAAGCGTATCCAAAAAAGAGCAAAGAATTTCAGAAGTGGCTATTAAAACTTTTCACACACACACACACACACACACATATATATATCATTAAACCCCTCCGATGGCCAATTTTTGACTGACCCTTACTTTGTTAGTTTCTGATCCTTATTATGGTAAAATATAGTGCTTCTCGCACCAGATCGCTAGAGTTTATTTCTATATCCGGTAACGCTAAATCTTTTACTACTTTACTCTCAACCTCAAATCTCATCAGAGCTTAGGACATCAACCTGTGGGCCATGCCAGTTCTAAGGGGGTCCATGCCACGGAAAATGTTCAA
>NC_061107.1:99722382-99754882 GCF_015104395.2 Macrobrachium nipponense
TTATTTACTGATATAATTTCATACGAGTCTCAATCCCGAATGCTGGTAAAATCAAAATGATCTACTGTTGTATAAAAAAGAACAGCTTTCCGTACAACTTGACTGTGCACTGGACAACAGGTACAACGTTTTTGAAAGGTAAATAACGAATTCATAAACTGAGTGGGCAAGACAGAAAGAAATTGAGAAATACAAAATCACCTTATCGTGAACAAGTACATTTTTGGCGCGATTCTTCGGAACTGCCTTCAAATCGTCGCTGTCAATATTGATGAATCTTATTTTAGGAGCTTTCAGGTAGCACTGTGTTTATTCAGATATATTTCTATTCAATAATCACAGTGTCAGTATTCCTTTATTTGTCAGCTGGCTACATGGCACCACCAGAAAACCACCAAATTCCACATTCACTCTGAGATATGCAATCTCCAGACTATTGAGCTCCGTGAGAGTTCGCTATCCGGTGCTAGGCCTATAGACTTTTTTTTCTTCCTTTTTTTCTCTGTCTCTGTATTCCATGATTTTCAGATATTTATTTTTCAAAGATGGTATGATAAGCTCATCCTTGAGATTTACAGCTGTACAATGGAACAGTTGGCAATCATGAAGCCCTACAAGGGGATAACATTCAATCCAGTTGTATGACTGGGGTAGCGTTAATTTATCAATTTACTTTTGGTTTAATAAGTGAAATCTTTTCTTTAATTATTTCCCTTTAGCTCCTCTTACTTCTTCCTAATGAACGCCACATTCTTTGGAAGCTTGAATTTCAAGTCAGTGGCCCCTGTGAGCTTGTTCGATATGAATAGGGTTCATCTTCAGAATAATAATAATGATAATAATAATAATAATATAGATTTTATTGAAAATAATGGCTATTTCAGCAGCGTTTATTTTGTATAGAATTTCCTCTATTCTTCTTATTACTGACTTTTCTTCTGTAGTCAAGTTGGCTATTAAAACGCGTTTTGATAGCCAACTTGAGTATATAAAGAAGAAAAGTCAGTAATAAGAAGAACAGAGAAAATTCTATACAAAATAAACGCGGCTGAAATAGCCATTATTTTCAATAAAACCTGTATTAATGAAGGTTCTGGTCCAGAAGATAATAATAATATAATAATAATAATAATAATAATAATAATAATAATAATAATAATAATAATAATAATAATAAACAGCTATACAACCTACCTGGTGACACTCATAGTAAGTATAAAAAAAAAAAGATCTGCAGTTAGTTAAAAAAAACAAAAAACTTGACTCAAACCTGTTTATCAGTTATCGAACAACGAAAATAAGTATTTTTAGACACATTTCTTCTTTTAACCCAGATAGACGACAGACAGTTACATAAGTATACAGACAGACTGAGAGGGAAAGAAGAGAGATGAATCCCAATAATATTCGCCCTATTTCTTTCCCCCCAGATCAATGCATAACCAGTTCAGATTCCGAGAATCGAAGAGCGCACGCGGGGTATTTGATATTAATATATACGGTCACTGTTACCACAGTTAATGCATACTAAAGCGTAATCCCCAAAGAACATATCCAGCGACGGAACTCATCCGAATGTGTAGGAGGGACAAAGAGATTCGGATAATTTAAGATTCAGATCCCTTTGTTCATCTTCGTTCTGCGGAACAGATCGGATGTGTAAGCAATATCCGTTCAGAGTTTCCACACACGGTAAAAGTGTGGGGAGAGAGAGAGAGAGAGAGAGAGAGAGAGAATACAGTATCTTTCAAGATGGAGTGAAATGAGAGACAGCAGAATAAATATCTATTCAAATAACTCACCTGCAAATAATAACGAGAGAGAGAAGAGAGAGAGAGAGGAAGAGAGAGAGAAGAGAGAGTAGGAAATAAAGTATCTTTTATACTGAGGAAATGGAAGGAGAGACAGAAGAAAGATATATCTACTCACATAAGCTAATCTAAAATCAATTGACAGAGAGAGAGAGAGAGAGAGAGAGAGAGAGAGAGAGAGAGAGAGAGAGAGAGAGAGAGAGAGAGAGAAGTAGAAAATAAAGTGTCTTTTATACAGATGGAATGAAGTGAGAGACAGAAGAAGATATATCTACTCACATAAGCTAATCTACAATGACACAGAGAGAGAGAGAGAGAGAGAGAGAGAGAGAGAGAGAGAGAGTAGAAAATAAAGTAACTTTCAAAATGATGGAATGAAGTGAAAGACAGAAGAAGATATATATACTCAAATAAGCTAATCTACAAATGATAATGATATAATAGATATATATATAATATATATAATATTATATATATATATATATATAATATATATTTAGTAGTATATATGTATGGTATGGATTGTATTGGTGTATATTTATATAATTTATATATATATAATTATATAATTATATATATAATATAATATAAATTTTTAAATTTTTTATATTATATATATAAATATGCTTATATAATATATATATAATATATATAGAGAGATGAAGAGAGAGAGAGAAGCGAGAGAGAGAGAGAGAGAGAGAAAGATAATACTTAAATCTGATGCGCAGTGCCTCTTTTCTTTCAAAATTAAATTTTCTACAATTTGGACGGTTGGTATCCTATAAGAACTTTTGACAACTCGATACTTTTTACTTATTATCTAATCATTAGATTATATATAAACTTCTTTTATATGATGGTGGGGGAGAGCAGACGAAGTCAGAATTTAGAAAATCAGAAAATTTTGGAATTGAAAAACAAAGAAAATAATCTATTCAGTTTAATAAAATTTCTTCTCCATGTGAAACTCACATTTATGAATATGTTATCGGATTCATTCTTTTTGCTTATATTTAATTTAGAAATACATTCAAACACCACCAAGTTAATTAATAATAAGAAAAACACGTCTCCAATAATAATAATAATAATAATAATAATAATAATAATAATAATAATAATAATAATGCACATCTCTTATTGAGGAACAAGCAAATGGCAATTAATTTGACGCGGAAGTTTCCACAAATAAAATGTATACATGCGAAGTAATACCCTGGAATCTCCTTACGCACAAAGAACACGCTCTCCACTCCCCGTGAAAGAAACATTCTCCAATAAGTGACTTTTGGTAAACGAGACAAGAATATTTCCGTGCGACAGTAATAGATGACGCATTTCTTTTCCAAATGCTACGAAAGAGTTGTTGTAATTATCAAAAGAATTATTAAAGACTCGATTAACATTAACCGAGTCGTATTTCTTTTCCAAATGCTACGAAAGAATTCTTTTGATTATCAAAAGAACTATCAAAGACTCATTTGACATTAACCGAGTCGATGGCACGGTTAAGCTATTATTTAATCCTACTTCATCCACAAACATCTAGAGCTACAACAGATCACATCCGAGAGGATTAAACAACTGTTAGATCTCATCTTCAATGCCAATTATCACGTCACCGCCAAAGACTGAAAAAGGCCCCAGACTTTAATTTCAATGTACAGTAACTGGTAGGGCAGCCCTAAGAGAACTCTGCTAGGGCAGACCTAAGACAACTCTGCTAGGTTAGACCTAGGACAAATCTTCTAGGGCAAACTTAGAACAACTCTTCTAGGGTAGACATATGAAAACTCTGCTAGGTAGACATAGGACAACTCATCTAGGGCAGACCTAAGACAACTCTGCTAGGGTAGACCTAGGAAACTCTGCTAAGGTAGACCTAAGACAACTCTGCTAGGGTAGAGACCCCAGGACGCCTCAAAACTTCAGCAGCTATATTCTGCAGCCTTCACCACGTCCAAATAACTGTGATAGTGAAGTATATAACTTCGACGACTAAACCAATCTTTACACAAACTGGTACCATATCATTAAATTAGAAAAAAAAACTTCTTTCTTAACAAGTACTATGACCATATATCTACAGTGAAACTTTCAAGAACATAGAGTCAAACAAGTATTGAACAGGTTTTATGGGCAAAATGGCTTCGCCTGACGAATGACTTCATTCAGAGCAGAAAAGATTTTTCTTTTTACAGAAGTTTCATCTTGTTAGAACACAGACTAATGGTCTAAATTACTTTCCGGTTTCAAAAATACAACAACGAAACAACAACTTAATTCATATTCATAGAATGTGGATAAACCTCTAATATCTCTGTATTATTTACAATTTATTACTGTGATCTCTATTCTCTTTATAAGTCATCTCTGAGCTGCCTTTCCTTTGGGGATGAAAAACGCACAGTGGAACTTTATCACACGAATGAAACATACTACATACGTATACTACGAGATATACTGTATCATGAATAATATAATCGCAAGTCCCCAAGTCCCAGTAGGCTCCATATCCAACGCTGATTGCCTTCCCTATTAATGCCTAATTAGTCAATTAGGTTCCCTTCCAGAAATTAATTATTCAAGAATGTACACGACTCTTCCATCACACCAATTTCTTGAATGACTACTGGGCTCTTACTAAACCTTTTGGGGATCCCACTCTCGCGTCTGTCCTTGAGGAATAATAAACAACTGATTTATTATGTCTAATGACTCGAGTGATATGACAATAAATCCCACTGAAACATGTTGGGGGAATGTTGCGGAGTAAATGGAATATATATCAGCGGTCTGGTTAAATCCACATGCATGATTAATGGAATGTCTATGCAGTTGAGTGAGTGTTTAAACGGCAACTGTTTGGTGAACTTGATATATATCACCTGCAACGATCTCTGAACGAAGATCAGCTCGCGTTTATAAATGACCTGAGTTAAATACGGAGTTTATAAATATTTCCAGTTGTTTTAACGCAGAAAACCACCTGTCTAAAACGATAGGATTTCTACATACGCACAGAGAAAATCTGATAATAGTCAGTTTTATTCTAGTAACAAAAAAAAAAAAAAAAAAAAAAAAAAAAAAAAGATGAATCTTTTTTGCTTAACGATGGTGACCAAGTAGAGCAAACAGCAATCCACGTCTTCATAAATAAACCTTACAAATGAATCCTTTCCAATAATCTCTTACTACGTAGGCTTACGAAGTCGAGAAGGAACGCTTAGGCCAAGCTATCCACTGATGATCATCTCTGGATGATTATTTATTATATATTAATAATATCTAAAACTGGCTTCTATGGATGAAGGCTGGACGATTTCTCGACTGTTAAATAAGTTTTTCACTTATTACTAAGAATAATGAATTTTCAAACCTTAATGAATAATATTTGGCGATCCAGTGCATTAGGTTAAGTTTCTGATTTCTGATGGTTTGACTATTTGGTTTCATATCATGATGAACTAGACGGGTTATGAGAAAATCTACGGGAACGATAATATGTTTCCTAAAGCCTATTGGTCCTACAAACAAGCAAGAGGAATAATAATAATAATAATAATAATAATAATAATAATAATAATAATAATAATAATAATAAGTAATCACAGACTGAATCAAATATAGAAAATAGCGGAAATAAATTCTGAACAGCGACTGTTGAAAGGGTTTGAATAAGACAACCAAGATTATATTGTTTAACTCTCTTTACCTAACTCGCGGTTTCGCTACCGACAACCACAGCCCAAAAGCGGTAACCATTTCATAGGAAATGCACGTGGTATATCGGCTGAAAATATAATGCAAGCTTCCAGATAGAGAGAGAGAGAGAGAGAGAGAGAGAGAGAGAAGTTACAAGGTGCTACAAGAATTAGGATGTCTCAAAGACTTGTTAGTCCATCCGAGGAGACATCGTATCTGTAAAAGCAGGTTTTACTGTGCATCCACAGTGTCCCAATGACTTGGTTTAGCTTTCGTTTAAACTCTTCTACACTGTTGCTGTTGAAAACTTCTGGGGGCAGTTTATTCAGTGTCACGTCACATATCTTGTATGTAAAGAAGTTCCCACAATGGGATGTGTTGTATCTCTTTAGTTCTAGTATGCATCCATTATTTCTTGTCTGGTTTTCGTTTAATGTAAATAGGTTACTGTCTTTTGTTATGCCTGTCAGTATTTTATATGTTTCTTTTAGTTGTCCTCGCAATAGTCGTGTTTCTAAGAGAGAGAGAGAGAGAGAGAGAGAGAGAGAGAGAGAGAGAGAGAGAGAGAGAGAGAGAGAGAAATCAAATAAAATACTCGTAAAGCTCTAATCGTCTCAGGCCCCGATATTTACACAATTCAATGTGACATTTCAACAACAACATTATAAAGAGAGTGACGGTACGCCCTCTGGGAATTAGAGAGAAAAGTCACAAAGAAGGTCAGAAGAAGAAGAAGAAGAAGAAGATGAAGAATAAGAAGAAGAAGAAGAAGAAGAAGAAGAAGAAGAGGGAGTGGATGAAACACAAAAAGAAGAAAAGGAGTAGGATAAGAAGAGAAAGAATCTTTTCATGAATTCCTCAAAAGGGCGTAGAATGGGTTATCGAAGGTATAGGAGTTGGAATATTTCAAGAGATTCTCCCACAGGAGAAGTTTTCATGGAACCTTCAATTAATGTAGCTTTCTGCTCTTCTTTTATCCTCCCACTTGGTAGATTAATAATAATAATAATAATAATAATAATAATAATAATAATAATAATAATAATAAGAGGTTAATATCAGGAGAGGGATCTTCCAGGGCGACTCACTGTCCCCACTACTCTTCGTAGTAGCCATGATTCCCATGACAAAAGTACTACAGAAGATGGATGCCGGGTACCAACTCAAGAAAAGAGGCAACAGAATCAACCATCTGATGTTCATGGACGACATCAAGCTGTATGGTAAGAACATCAAGGAAATAGATACCCTAACCCAGACTGTAAGGATTGTATCTGGGGACATCAGGATGGAGTTTGGAATAGAAAAATGCGCCTTAGTCAACATACAAAAAGGCAAAGTAATGAGAACTGAAGGGATAAAGCTACCAGATGGGAGCAACATCAAACACATAGATGAGACAGGATACAAATACCTGGGAATAATGGAAGGAGGAGATATAAAACACCAAGAGATGAAGGACACGATCAGGAAAGAATATATGCAGAGACTCAAGGCGATACTCAAGTCAAACTCAACGCCGGAAATATGATAAAAGCCATAAACACATGGGCAGTGCCAGTAATCAGATACAGCGCAGGAATAGTGGAATGGACGAAGGCAGAACTCCGCAGCATAGATCAGAAAACCAGGAAACATATGACAATACACAAAGCTACACCCAAGAGCAAATACGGACAGACTAATACATAACACGAAAGGAAGGAGGGAGAGGAACTACTAAGTATAGAGGACTGCGTCAACATCGAAAACAGAGCACTGGGGCAATATCTGAAAACCAGTGAAGACGAGTGGCTAAAGAGTGCATGGGAAGAAGGACTAATAAAAGCAGACGAAGACCCAGAAATATACAGAGACAGGAGAAAGACAGAAAGAACAGAGGACTGGCACAACAAACCAATGCACGGACAATACATGAGACAGACTAAAGAACTAGCCAGCGATGACAATTGGCAATGGCTACAGAGGGGAGAGCTAAAGAAGGAAACTGAAGGAATGATAACAGCGGCACAAGATCAGGCCCTAAGAACCAGAATATGTTCAAAGTACGATAGACGGAAATAACATCTCTCCCATATGTAGGAAGTGCAATACGAAAAGTGAAACCATAAACCACATAGCAAGTGAATGCCCGGCACTTGCACAGAACCGGTACAAAAAGAGGCATGATTCAGTAGCAAAAGCCCTCCACTGGAGCCTGTGCAAGAAACATCAGCTACCTTGCAGATAAGTGGTACGAGCACCAACCTGAAGGAGTGATAGAAAACGATCAGGCAAAGATCCTCTGGGACTATGGTATCAGAACGGATAGGTGATACGTGCAAACAGAACCAGACGTGACGTTGATTGACAAGGTCAAGAAGAAAGTATCACTCATTGATGTCGCAATACCATGGGACACCAGAGTTGAAAGAGAAAGGAGATTGGGATTAAGGTAAGTCAAGATCTGAAAATAGTAAATAAGAAGGATATGGGATATGCCAGTGGAAATCGTACCCATAATCATAGGAGCACTAGGCACTATCCCAAGATCCCTGAAAAGGAATCTAGAAAAACTAGAGGCTGAAGTAGCTCCAGGACTCATGCAGAAGAGTGTGATCCTAGAAACGGCACACATAGTAAGAAGAGTGATGGACTCCTAAGGAGGCAGGATGCACTGGCAACCCAACCCCACACTATAAATACCACCCAGTCGAATTGAAGGACTGTGATAGAGCAAAAAAAAAAAAAATAATAATAATAATAATTAGGGAAAACTGGGAGACCCAATATAAAATTGACTCAAATGGTGCAGCAATCGCTTTTAACGGACTTTGTAATAATTAATAAATAATAATAATAATAAATAATAATAATAAATAATAATAAATAATAATAATAATAATAAGGAAAACTAAGCAGACCTAATATGAAATTAACTTAAACGACGCAGCCATCATTTTTAACAGAACTTTAATAATAATAAAAATGAAACAATAACTTCTTTCAGTTTTCTTCTGAAGATTGAAAAAGAAACCCATAAAATCACTGTGTATAACTTGCTTACTTGTAAGTATTTACATATTATTTTACAAGTAAGCAAGGTATACATAGTAATTTTGTGGGTTTGTTTTTTTAATAATAATAGTAATAATAATAATACAACAAATGACAAAATAACGAAAAAATAATAATAAATCTAAACGTTCGATGCTTCAAGGACATTGATTCAAAAGCATACACATAACATGAAAGGTAAATAAAACCTGTTTTAGAACATCAACGGCCAGAATAAGGACATTGCAGTCTGCGTCTGACAAAGATGTATCACAAACTTGCGTTTAATTATTATTATTATTATTATTATTCTTATTATTATTATTATTATATACAAAAATAAAACTTTCTCTTGTATCCCAGTTGAGGAAAGGTTGTAGGCAGGTTTAAAACAAATTGCGTGAACAATTTACAAAGAGATTCTGTAAGTTAATTCTCTGATAGCATTTCTAATTTCATGCTTCAATCAACATTGGAAAAATCGCTTCATTCCAGGAATTTTTATTCTTGGAATAACACCCCTGACAAAATTACATTACTCTACAAATACTGACTGGACCGAGTTACGGACTATTCATTCCATAAATGCTACATACCACGAGTCAAGATTATTATTATATTATTATTTATTATTTGGGGGGGAGAGGCTATCACAGTCCTCTAATTCGACTGGGTAGTATTTATAGAGTGGGGCTCCGGGATGCATCCTGCCTCCTTAGGAGTCCATCATTTTTCTTACTATGTGCGCTGTTTCTAGGAGCTCACTCTTCTGCATGAGTCCTGGAGCTATTTCAGCCTCTAGTTTTTCCACATTCCTTTCCAAGGATCTTTGGATCGTGCCTAGTGTTCCTATGATTATGGGTACAATTATTACTATTATCATTATATTATAATTATTATAATTATTATTATTATTATTATTATTATTACTATTCAGAAGGTGAATCCTATTCATATGGAACAAGCCCATATGGGCCGACTTGAAATTCAAACTTCCAAATAATATGGTGTTCATTCGGAAGATGTAAACATAAGGTGATGGGAAAATACAGAAGAAGAGGTCTATCTGTATGTATGTGTATATATATATATATGTATATATATATATATATATATACGTATATATATATATACATATATATATATATATATACATATATATATATATCATATATATATATATATATATATATATATATATATATATATATATATATATATATATACACATACATACAAGATAGACCTCTTCTTTCTGTATTTCCCATCACCTTATGTTACATCTTCCGAATAAGAACACCATATTATTTGGAAGTTTGAATTTCAAGTCGGCCCATATGGGCTTGTTCCATATGAATAGGATTCACCTTCTGAATAGTAATAATAATAATAATAATAATTATAATAATTATAATAATAATACAGAAATACAGAAAGAAGAGGTCTATCTGTATAAGTGTATATATATATATATATATCTACATATATATATATATATATATATATATATATATATATATACATACAAGATAGCACCTCTTCTTTCTGTATTAATATAATATATATATATATATATATATATATATATATATATATATTATATATATATATATATAATATTAAATGAAATTTTATTAAAATGCAAGGAGGGTAGTATTAGGGCAGTAATGCATTACATCTTCGCTTGAACTTCTGAGGTTCCAACTGCACGACATCCAAAGGGAGACTGGTCCACAGTCCAACGATGCGGGGAATAAAGGACCTCTGGAACTGAGACATAATCTTAAACTATACTAATCCCTTAAAAAGTGATTATTCAGCGCCTCAGAAGCCATCCTCACAATATGCGGCAAGAGGTTCCTTTGCAAGAAATGAGAACTTGCCTACCTCCGGTCAATAAAATGAATTGCTTTACTGTTGTCTAGTTAAAAACTTGGTTATTTTCAATCTGATTCCAAAAATAAAATTCGAATACGTACATTTTTACAAAATGGTTGTTCTCTCCATCTTGAATGATTTGATGTGTTGAGGAGCAATTTCTAGAGATGTATACTATAGTAGATTCACATCAACCGTGCATTTGATGTCTAGGCCAGTCCCTTACGACGCTCCTGATTGGCTGTTGATAAGCCAGTCACAGGGCTGGAAACTCTCAGGCTCTCTCGAGAGTTCACATAGTCATGATGTACGTAGGTTCCACCTCTCCTGAGGGATACATCTTTCAGGAGAGGTGGAACATACATCCTGCCTATGTGAACTTTCGCGAGAGACAGAGTTTCCAGCCCTGTCATTGGCTTATCAACAGCCAACCAGGAGCGTCGTAAGAGACTGGCCTAGACATCAAATGCACGGTTGATGTGAATCTACTATGGTATTGCACCAGCTCGCACACAGGAAATCAGCTCCAGAATGGAATATTTCAGCTCCTTGCTTTTAAAATAACCAATACATATGATTTATCTCATTTTTATCATTTAGGGAAGGACATCTGAAAAGAAACATGAAATATCTTTCCTGAGGGAAAGAGCCCTATCTGCTATCCTTGGCCTTTACTGACATTATTCCTTTTATATATTTGGAAGTTTGACCAAGTCATCCTTCTCGTGCATCCACTTAATCCATCAAGGGACAAAGGATCTTGCAAACTGAGCTGCATACTGCACAGTTTTCAACAGGATCTTGATAACGTCACAAGGAGTATACTTGTATTTATAAGGAAAGAAATCCAACGTTGACCTCTTTAAATATTATCAGCATGAAAGAACGCTAAACGTCAGAGACGTTCTTCCAACATTGAAATAAAAGAAAAAATAAACACTAAGACAAACTGTAGAATGAGATACTCGATAAATTCAGCAAACTGCCAGTGATATTAATCTCCGAGTGCATATAATAACGTCCCACCTCGGCCCAACAGTCAAGTTTCTTACTATCGCAATATAAAAGATTACCAAGGCGGAACTCGCTGGACGGTATTGTATCCTTTAAAGGAAGAGGAACAAGAGAGAGAGAGAGAGAGAGAGAGAGAGAGAGAGAGAGAGAGAGAGAGAGAGAGAGAGAGAGAGAGAGAGAGACGCCTTTAAATGTTTCTAAGCAAGAATGTCATAAAAAATTGGGTGAGAGAGAGAGAGAGAGAGAGAGAGAGAGAGAGAGAGAGAGAGAGAGAGAGAATTCTCATATGAGCGCCATCAAATTGGGAGAGCTCGGAACAAAGAAAAATCTGTTATAATAACTGTATTTATCTTGTAAGACTCATAATTTCTGTCCAACGTTCTAACAACGTTCAATCACACCTACGGATAATATCCTTCGACTAATGTATCCGTGTTCTTATTTTCTTATTTCCATGTATTAAATCATTAGTATTTCTATCCATACTACTAATGATCAGGACACGAAATGCCCTTACCTCTGTACACTTAACAGACTCCACTGTAGACGAAGTTCTATTTTCGAACTCATTGTCATTGAAAACAGATCCTATCTCCCTTTGCTTTATGAAAGACTACGTGGAACGACCCTATTCATCAGACGCTACACGAACCACGAAGAGGCCCTATTCAGCCAAGTTACATGAATCACGCAGCGAAATCAACCAATAGTCTCCGATCTCACCATTACTCATTCTGGTCCGGCTCCTGGGAGCCGAGAAACCTTGTCATTGAACCTGATATACCTGTAAATCATTCATCTGAGCGTGGCTGGCGGTAGCCTTAAGAACCCTCGCGCGGCCGCTCCTCAATCACGGCCTTCATTAACTCCCCGGCAATTAACCTTTCACTATCTCTGTGATTACTCTATCACGGCTCCGACTGACTCTGCTCCATTTGCAATTACCTATTTTTACATGACAAGTCCAAGGAGACGTCATTTCAGACACCGTTATATTGTACGACGGCATTACGAGTCGAACAATGTCAACAGCTGGGTGTACTTTCAACTTCCTCATCGTCTTCATACACACACACACACACACACACACACGCAGGTACAACGACAAGTCAATGGAACAAAGATCTTCCTTGCAACATTTTCCTTCTTTGGTATTACTACGCATAACCCTTATAAATTTTAGCTCTAACTACTACAATTACTATGGATTACTTATAGTGAAAATCTTACAAACATTATACCCACCTATGGGGCTGTTATAGTGAGCTTTTACTTCACATTCCTAATACAGAATGAGAGGGCAACGGTTGGCCATCACTGCAGGACTGTACATTTTGTTCCTTGGTGGCCATATAACTGGTTCTTGTAGTCCAGTGGATAAAATGGCACAGCGTATAGGGTGTTCCAGCCCCACCTCTTTCAAGGTCATTTGGTAAGAAGCAACGCGAACAAAAAAAACTGAAACGTTGGTGATTAAAAAGAGTTAAGGAGCATTTTGAGACACCGGCATGAAATGAAATCGCTAGTATTCTACAGAATATAACCTGACCAGGCATGATTTAACGATGAGAAGAACACTTGGACATCAGATCATATGAATCAGCAGAGTAACTTAAAGACTTACGGACTAGTGAAATTATTTTAAACATAATACGTTTTGTACTTTTTTTTTCTTTTAATTCCACGTACGCACTCATCTTACTGTTTAACCTTTTCTTTACCGAGAAGCTTAGTTCCTTCCAACCACAAACAGGATCTAAAAGACCTTGATCTCAAGCAAAATAAAAGAACTTGACACGTGCATGCGAAAAATTTTGCATCTCAAACTCAAGGAACCGTTTCGTGCAAAGGACTCTTAGGATGTGCGATTTCATCCAGCAAATGTACAATGATTACCAATTCTGTTTTCTCTATTAATATGTTGAAAGATAATCAGTTACACTTAAACAGAATTTTTATTCATAAGAATTTTCCTAACATGGGGAAACACTTCGGGTATACAAGGGGTATATATAAAGGCGAAGAATTCGACCACAAGCACAGACAAAAACGATCTCATATACTCATTTGAGTAGCTTACATGCGACAACCGAGTTCAAGATGTTCTAATTTAATATGGTTTGTTTCTAAACCACTAAGAAATAAAAAACAAATCCATCAAAAGTATCTTATACAAAACGCTAGAGGTTGCCTAATCACAGCAAAAGGTAAAATATAGAATTCTTTGAACATATCATCTTACTCTCAGAACAGTCCTCGACTATCGATTTCATCTTGAGACAGACTTGAGTCAAATCAGCGTCTTATCTCAGAGCCTTCAAAGCTCAACGCTGACAAATTCTATCAAGGCGATCTCAATCCCGAAGGCTCGATAAAGAGTACAACCTCTTCAGTGAATCTCGAATTTTTTTACATTTCAGAGATTATAAGGCCGGATAACACAAATGCGTCACTCATGTTTATTTACTATACGTATTGAATTTCCACCGACTGACATTGATATCAGTAAAAAAGAAAAAGGTTCTAGTTATTTACAACTAAGCGCGGATAGATTATTTTTTTTTACATTTTTATTAATTTTTGTTCGCACGGTTAAATTTCTCTGAATCACGCAAACATCCTCACAGTTTAATTGTTCCAGCGACTCACAATTCAGGCGTTTTTGTTCAAGTATGACTTACCTTTTACATGGGTGCTGAAAGCCAACTAAATAAAAGGGATTACCGTACAGACATAAACCAAAGACTGTATATTTCATTAAGATAACGACCCCCAAAAAATATTAGTCCTGTATAACGACCCCCGAAAACCCTTGGGGTCACTACGAAAGATCCTAGCAAAATAAATAAATAAATAAATAAAATAAAAACAATAAAATAAATATATAAATAAAAATAACAGCTATACACTACCTATAACAATGATTATTGGATGAATAGATACGTTACCCTCTCGAGTTGCTTGTTATCTCGAAAACCTAATAATTCAGACCAGTCTTGCCACTGTCAATAAAAATACGTGGACATAAAACCTCATATATTACTGAATATTAGTCGGTTTAAATCATGTGATCCTCATGAAAAATAATGGAAGTTAATTTTCTGAACCTTGAACCTGCCCTCTAATTGGAATAAAAATGACACATTTCCAATAATTACAAACTAACTCTTGCTATTGACTAATGTGCAAAATTAACTTGTATTATATTTATCTAAAAAAAATTCTTGCGAAACAATATTTAATCGCATTATACGATGAAGAAACGCTTTTTTTTTTTTATCTGAATTCCTATTATAATCAATTCAGGGCAAGCCTAAAAGGGCATAAACACGCGAAGCAAGTCTTCCACAAACATCACACTAATACGCATATTTAAGAAGGAAAATTGAACAAAAAAAATGCAAAAAAAACTATGATTACTACGTATCATCTTCCGCTCACTTGTAAGGCAGGTTTTCACAGAAAGCATAAGTAGGAAGAAACAAATAATGGAAAATAGTGAAAAAGAAAAAAAAAATCAACAGCGAGATATTACTAAAAGGTTTAATATATGCAAACCTAACCTGAAGACTAAAGACATAAAATAAATGGGTGATACGTTGACTGGTTTGATATTATAATCTGGCACGAATTCACTATTGTTTCAAAATCTATTTTACGGTTACCAAAACTCTTAATAACATTGAAAGCGACAATATTAAGGGAAGGGGACAGAGGGGAAGAGGATTAAGTGTTCCTGTATTTAGTCTCTCTCTCTCTCTCTCTCTCTCTCTCTCTCTCTCTCTCTCTCTCTCTCTCTCTCTCTTCGTATTCGAAAAACTACAGCGCACTATTCACACGACAAACAATGTATATACACAAGTATAAATTTTCGCTAACGCTCAACGAGATTAATATTGTGATGAATTTAGCCCTACACAATGAAACCGAAATGAAACAGTGAATGTTTCAATATCACCAAATAAAAGAGAAATACATTTCCTTCTGTCGACAGAAAAACGACACATCTGGGCAAATGGAGGAATACTCTTAAACAAAAATACATATTTAAAAATCTGCGTATTCGAACGAGTGTTAGGAATTGTATACGTTCGCCAATTCGTACAGAAAAATAAATAAAATAAAAAGATAAAACATAAATAATATACAAATCTGAAACAAACATATAAACTCAACAGATGAAATGCTTAACAAATCGATCCCAGACGAACTAAAAAAAAAAAAAACATTAAATAATATTTATAAGTTTCGCGAAAGGTGATAAGCCTGAAAGATAATAAATGAACGAAACCCGATGAAAGGAAATGAACACAAAAGATTCGACAATTTATGAAAGAATAACACTAGAAAACGCGCAGAAACCTAAGAACTACGTAGACGAAATGACCATAAAATCAGACACAATTCTAAGGAGGCGTCCAAATTAACACTCAAATGAAAATAATCATATTTGAAACCGATCGATACATCGTATATCAATGTGACAACGGGATACAAAAGCGAAGACAGTAATTCAATCAAAAGAACAATTGTTGAGAATCGAAGCGAAGAATGTAAATCTTAAATCTTACAGGATTCAATTCCGTCTTATCAAAGGAACAAATATTTAAAGGGCAATAAATCACAGAACAAAGAGGAGCATATAACACAAAAGCCAAGTAAAAAGCAAATATGTAAATGAACATGAAGGGCTGCACGCAAACATTCATAGCTGCGTCTAAGTGAAAAAAAAAAACAATAATCTAGTGAGCAGAAAATACTCTACAGGAAAAACACAAACTGGAATATCAGTTATAATTTAAGGAAAAACATTGGCAATGAAAATATACATTATATTAGATATCGACAATCGATAATAAATTTGACACCATTCATTAAGCATCGAGACATTTTATAAGTCAGCATATGAGAGAGAGAGAAGAGAGAGAGAGAGAGAGAGAGAGAGAGAGAGAGAGAGAGAGAGAGAGGATTAAATAAAAAAAAATAACGAAAAGCGATCATATCCCCGGCAAAAACACAAAACGTTAGAAAAACAAAAGACGATGACGCAACGAAATAAAAGCGAAAGAAAAGATAAGCCCCCGAACAAAAGGGAGGGAATGATCCAGAAGCAAAATAAAAAACAGAGAGGTCGGTAGACGGGAAGGGACAGATAATTCCGGGGCAGCCCCATCCCATTCCGCGTCTTCCGTCTTCCTTTAGACAGGCGTATGACAGTAAGTCGATAAGAGTGAATCAAATTCGCCGTCCCGTGACAGTAACCTTATTCCCCAGAGGCTGAGCTTGATTAATCGGCCGTCACACCTTGCAGGTAAATTGACGAAATTAACAGAGAAAGAAAAACGGGAACTCGTTTTTGCCCGCCGCAATTTGGACGTCGGTGAGCTAAAGATAAATGCGCTTTGAGAGTTCGCGAGGGACAACTAACGGAAACTTTCTTTGCGCTGCCATTTTCATTATGAAATACACAAATGCACTACGAGAATCAATAAAGGCAAACTGGAGAACTCTTTATCATCATTATTATTATTATTATTATTATTATTATTATTATTAATGACAAAGAAAAATGCACCGTGAGATGTAATCAAAAGTCATTATTATTAGTCTTATCATTCATTATTATTAAAATGCTTTATTTTGGGACACACATTAAATATTCAGTATTGTTATCATTATGGCTTTTACCATCTTGAAATAAAGACTTTTATCGTAAGCATATTCGTACTGACATTTTAACTTGCACACAGAGTATCGATTTTCCCATTGACTGGTTTAATAGTGAATTTGAAGATAGTTGTTGATGAAAATTAAGCTGGCCTTATGCCAGCACGGGCTCTTGCTCATAGAGCTGAAGATAGAAGGTTGTGTGTGTGTATGTGTGTGGCATACACTCATATATACATATTCCACAACAATGCAATACATCCCCGGGATAAATACTTAAAAAAATGTATGCTTTAATAAAGTAGTCAAACAGCTGACAATCCGTCATTAAGATGGCCTCATTCTTCATCCTTATCTCTAAGACGCAGCCGAGAACAAAACCCTTTAGACACGCCTATCATAATCCATTAAGAGTGTCATCACCGATCCATCAATACAACGGCTTCCCTCCTCTCTCTCTCTCTCTCTCTCTCTCTCTCTCTCTCTCTCTCCATCAAACTTTCTCTCCAACTCAATCATTTTCTCTCTCCCTCATCCTCAATCTTTCTAACCATCTCCCTCAATCATTCTCTCTCCCTCATCATCAATCTCACCCCTCTCTCTCTCTCTCTCTCTCTCTCTCTCTCTCTCTCACACACACACTTTCTCTCAATCTCCTCTCTCTCTCTTGCTCTCTCTCTCACACACACTTTCTCTCAATCTCCTCTCTCTCTCTCTCTCTCTCTCTCTCTCACACACACTTTCTCTCAATCTCCTCTCTCTCTCTTGCTCTCTCTCTCACACGCACTTTCTCTCAGTCTCCTCTCTCTCTCTCTCTCTCCGACTCTCCTTCACTCTTTCTCTCTTTCTCTCTCTCTCACAGACTTTCTCTCAATCTCCTCTTTCTCTCTCTCTCTCTCTCTCTCTCTCTCTCTCTCTTAACAATCACGATCGATTAGCATTGTTCTCAACGGCTCTCAAGTGATGGCGATTCTGAAATCAAGGTTTCACTGGAAACGGATTCCCCGTCAGAATTTCGATTCTGAAATAAGAGGAGAAACCCAAGAGCCCACACTGATTTATTTGACTTTTTAGCTCCAAAAGGTTTGATGGTTGATTTTGATAGGGAATTTCATCTAGTTTATGGAACTGAACGTCTTACAAATGGGCGCTGCGGCGTTATCTCCCAATGGGCTTCAGACTTAGTGTGCCCCTAAACCCACTGATGTTGTAACTCGATGAAAACGTATTTCATACGGGATGGTCAACCGGCCATTACTTGTACAATATGCATCTCTGATCAACACATATAGGATATCGATTTATTCAGGACATTATTCTCACTAAATTTAAACTCAACTCAAGTAGATATTATCCATAATTTTTCTTTATAGAAGGAATATATCAATGAAACCAAAATTCACGGAAAGATTTAATGATAATACTTACAAAACTACTTAAAAATCAAAATGTTATTATTCTGTTAGATAACAACAGATTCTCTTGATAGGCAAGAAAAACCGAAATAATTATAAAACATAATTGCACTAATTCAGCATTGAATATGAAATGATTGGAGTTGGATATTACATCTTGTTTTTTTTTATTTCATAAACATGTTAATGGATGGAACATCACCAAAATGCGTACTCATTTGTCTGTATTTTATCTTACACGAACCTACAAATTATACAAAATATATTTTCGCTTGAATAAACTCTTTTTCTCGAACTCTTTTATATACTTTGTCAAATAACTGGCAATATCACAATTGTGATTGTCATCATTTGCTTAAATTTTCAATCAAATTAGCTATATTTTCAAGATTATGCATCCCAATCATCAACAAACTATTTATTATGTTCTTTAAATAATAAAGATAAGATAGTTTCGAAAATCTTATCTAAATTGTATTCATTAATCTTAACTACTCCAAGTCCTCATGAGACCCATCCTATAAATAGAAAATCCTTAGACACTCACATCTTTAATAGAAAAATCAAGTCAAAATCTTATACAAAGTAAAGTTATGATCAGCTTTACCTAGCTGAAATAACAGAGGATATAAACTAACTGTGTGTGTGTGTGTGTGTGTGTGTGTGTGTGTGTTCGTTAGCGTGTATTGGACCATAAGTCTAATTTGTTGAAGGTGGAAAATCACTAACAAATAAAAATAAAACAAAAAGAAAATTTAGCAAATACTTGAAGGGGTATTTTGGAGGGCGAGGGACTTTTCCTAAAACGTTGCCTCTGAAGTGTTTACATTCAGGGAGGAACAGCGAACACTGTTTGCTGAAGACAGCTGAAATTTCCTGGAGACTTCTGCAATACATTTAGAGAAGTCAAATACTGCACGACTGATTGATTCATATCTGTGAAACGGAGTCGCAAAGACTAAGATACGACACGACAGGTTATGATTTCACTAACTAGTAGACAATTAACGAGCTCAATTTGACATCCTTATTTCAATAATAAAAAAAATAGTAATTATATATAAGGATAACGTTATATCTTAAGTCTTAAGAGTATATCAACTTGAGGGAACGTGCACTGATATCGATATTGCCAGAGGAATCTGGACTTGAATGGATTTTAATTATATCTTTTTATCATTTGATTACTTTTGTGCTTTATGTCAACTCTGAGAGAAAAGACGCCTTAATTGTCACTATAGAAGAGTCACATCAACCATACATTTGATGTCTAGACCAGTCCCATACGACACTCCTAGTTAGCTGTTGATAAGCCAATCACATGGCTGGAAACTCTCCGTCTCTCTCTAGAGTTCACATAGGCAGGATGTATGTTCCCCTCTCCTCAGGGATACTTTTGAAAGACGTAGCTCTAAAGAGAGGTGGAACATACATCCTGCTACTGTGAACTCTCGAGAGAGACTGAGAGGTTCCAGCCCCGTGATTAGCTTATCATCAGCCAATCAGGAGCGTCGTAAGGGACTGGTCTAGACATCAAATGCACGGTTGATGTGAATCTACTATAGTTATGTTTTCCAGCATATAAACAACCTTGTTTATGTTATGCTTTGATAGGAATGAATGTGAGTGGAGCTGTAGTGACTATAATGACGATACTGTCTTTTTTAATAAATGAAAAAAGGGCAAGAACAGCCGTTCATGATGGGTCCATATATTATCTCATTAAATTCATACCTAGCCCGGATAAAAGAGGACTGAGAATACCTCTTCAAGCAGCAACAAACGTCAGTAGCCTGGAGCCATAATGAGGTCTAAAATAGAACAGAATACGCATAAAGTGTTTGATCAACTCCCAGGAGGAGTTAATACAGTGAATGACATCCACGTTATTCCGATAAGTACTCATGAGCAAGAGCCCGTGCTGGCATAAGGCCGGCTAAACCTTCAACAATAACAACGACAAATGGTATTACAAATCAACCCGTTGCTTTAACAAAGAATTGGACAAGGATTTACACGAAAAGGGTGGTAGACATCCAAAGTGGTCAAAGAAAGGTAAACAAATTGACAAACAAACAAAATGCAAAATAATTGTTTATGAGAATAAAGCAAGCCTTTTGAATTGCTACATTATGCAGAGTGCCTTTCAGGATGATAATGACAATAAAAAATAATAAGACTTAATTATACGACCTACCAAAAATCTATTCATAGACAGAAAAACACGTCGAAGCCAAAATGATTTGAATGCGTGCCTAAGTGCAGTTTGAATGCATCCTGAAGTGCCTGAATGAATAATGGTCTGAGTGCCATCACGAGTGGTTATAATTAATTGAATTATCACAAGAAAAAACTTGTGATGCAAATCAGTACGTTTTATGCATTTAATATTTTGAAGACTGGAAAAAGAATATAAGACCAAACTCCTGGTATATTTCATCACCTAGAGTTTGTAATAAAAAAATCAATGATAGTGACAAAGCTGAAGTCGAGAGAGTACATTCTTAATTGGCGGCATTTAAAGGTTTGAAATCCTGTCACACAATGTCCCAAGAGAGCGAACATTGACATCTCATCACCCAGTTATCTTCTACACAATGTGAGAGAAAAAGCGAGAGACAGAGATCCAGTTATCTTCCACAGAATGAGAGAGAGAGAGAGAGAGAGAGAGAGAGAGAGAGAGAGAGAGATTCAGTTAATCTTCCACAGAATGCACGAAAACGTACCCTAACGGAAACAAATGCACATTACCCCTCCCTGTTTCCTTCCCCCCCCCCCCTCTCTCTCTCTCTCTCTCTCTCTCTCTCTCTCTCTCTCTCTCTCTCTCCCCTTTATGAGAAAAGTATATATCTCCCCTCTCATCTCGGACTCTTCCCTTCCTATAAGCTTTCTTGATCCCATTCAATGACTTCTACAAATGACCCCCAATATCCATTGTCCTCATAGTCAGCGAAGAAGAAAAACCAAGAGTCATTGCTCTCTCTCTCTCTCTCTCTCTCTCTCTCTCTCTCTCTCTCTCCTTTCACAAAAATAAAAGAAAAGGGAAAACTTTCATATCTCGACAAATAGCACCTAGATATTTGATTGTTTTTTCTCCTTATGTAAAATACAGAAGGAAAGAAAAAAACGGATACCCATTTTCTACGGTAGTTCTGAAACCTATTTGTGACTATAGTGGGGTAAGAAGCGGAGCGTATTATTCAAATTAGGTCTGTATCGATATACAAACACCGTCTACGCAAAAGCTGATCAGAATTTCCATGAATAATGTATGAGAGAGAGAGAGAGAGAGAGAGAGAGAGAGAGAGAGAGAGAGAGAGAGAATCGTTAATACATAAGCAGATGAATACAATGTGCGTGTATATAATATATATATATATATATATATATATATATATATATATAGTATATATATGTGTGTGTGTGTGTGTGTGTATATACATATATATATATATATATATATATATATATATATATATATATCATATATATACATATATATTATATATATATACATATATATATATATATATATATATATTATGTAAAAATATATATATAGTATATATATATATATATATATATATATATGAATAACTTGATCACGAAGTATATAAAACGTGATGCTATGTATAAATAAAGGTTTTGCCACGAAGGGGAAAATGAAAGGTGTGAGAGCCAAGAACTTTCGGTCTAGCACGACCCTCTACTTAGGCACAACTGCAAAACCTTTATATATATATATATATATATATATATATATATATATATATATATATATATATATATATATATATAAATATAGTCTATAAAAACACTCCGTTTTAAAGATAAGGACTATGTTTCGGTGGAATTACTTCCACCCTTAATAAGTGTTTTAATGGGTCTTTTATACTTGAGACGTATCCTGTGTTAACAGAAAACTTTATTTACATATAGATAGATAAATAGATACTACCACGGAAACAAACGGGCAACGAAACAAAAACACAAGTTTGCAACGAACACATAATACAAGTAGGACAAGACAACACGCCAAGGATTAAGTCATCAACCCAAAATGTAATTTAATCTTACTGGTTTGATTCGTAGGACGACAGAAATACGAACAAAACATATACACGACCAAAGGAATCTCGAATTTCTCAGAGGACACAGGATGACTTCACTGGGGACCGCAAACGAACCATGCCAGGGTACTACTGCCATTCAGGGCACAATGCAGAGTATCAAGTTCACTTAAAAATGAGGTTCTTTCTCTCAATAAATTAGGAAATGCGCATCGCTGCGATATGCAATACACAGCTTATTATCTAAACATAACACGAGATACTGTTTATCATGCTTCGTTTCAATAAATTAAGAATTGCGTACCGCTGGGATATACAATACGCTACTAATCATAAACTGCTTATTATCCAAAAATACTACCACATGATACTGTTTATCTTATTTCAATGTTCACTTCAATTATTGGTTTCATTATATGAAAAAATGTGTATTATTGTGATAACCTACACTCGTCCTCCTATCATGCAATCCTTGTTAGCTTAATTTAGCACATTAAGTACCACAACATTTATAAAATATACCAAATAAACCATACTCAAGAAATGACTGCTATAAACCCAGCCAGAAAACCTGTTGTCCTTTTTGTATTAAAACAGAAGAGGATATTTTTCATTTTCTTTTATATTGTTTTGCTTACAGGGAAGAACGTATTAGATCAATTGGCCTTCAACAACCTTATGAAGAAAATGAAAATGATATTGTTGGAAAATTCCTATTTAAAGAAGAACATAATGAAATAAGAAAAGAGACCTTATATAAGATGTGGAAAAAAAAAAGAGAAAACAGAATTAAAGAGCTTAACAATTAAAAATAACTCTTACGCTTAAGAGGCGCCGTTGTAAAGGCATTGCCTGGACCCATAACCAACCAAGCAACCAAAGCATATCATGTCAAGGAAGCTGACGTGGTACTGAGTCCTGCAACCGCGCTCCCAGCCCCAATAACCATTCAAACCGTCCCCCCCACCCCCCCCCCCCCCCCCCCTCAAGGCCCCGCCCCCCTCAAGGCCCCGCCCCTCAACCCCAACCCCCCACTTCTTGTTCCGCCCTTTATCAATTTCGCAGCGTATCGCAGAAGCTGCGGGGTCAGCTGCTCAAGACAGCGGTCTGTTATTACGAGATTTCTGCTGTTCCAGAGAGTAGAAGAAGTCTCCTCCTCTCCCTTATGAATCGTTCGTCTCCAAAACTGGCGTCAAGAGTGGATGCGTCATCATCCTCTCTCCCCCCTTTCTTTTATTATATAATATTATTATTATGATCGTCTTTCTCTGAACTTCCTTCCTTTCTCCTTCCTCCTGCTGATGCAATTTCCTTTTATCCATCGCCTGCCATCTTTTAATTTCCATCTCCACCGCCTCCATAAGCCGGGTTTGTTTGTTTTTCTCCCCTTCGACCGTTATTCCCTTTCAGGGGATTTATTATTATTCCGAAAAAATTCTTCCCACGTTGTCTGAAAAAAGTGCTTTTTATTCTCTCTCTCTCTCTCTCTCTCTCTCTCTCTCTTTGGATGCGGTCTATAAATTGAACATGATAAAAACCGGACCGTAAAATGCTTTTTTTAAAATTTAAAAGAAACCTTTTTATATATATAAAAATAAATATAATATATATATATATATATATCTATATATATATATAGATATATATATATATAAGTAAATGCTAAGTAAACTTCTACAAAATAAATTGCCTGGGGGTGTGTGACTATAGGGAAATCAGACAGAAGGATATGACAAAGACACACACACACACACACACACATATATATATATATGTATGTATGGATGGATGGATGGCAACGTGTTAAGAATAATAACAATGGTGAACGATGCTTTCAATTTGCACCTTTTCTAGAATTTATGATAATTTCTATCACTAATACCAGCGGGAATATCATTCCAAAAATTTGACGGTACGAGAAACGGTAGACCCTTGATACTTAAGCGTGAGCGTACAGGTAACCTGAACAGATCTAATATCTTAATTGCTACATTTTGGGAATCTTGTCCAAAATATTGTCACCCCAGAAGTTGTGACATTTCATATGATGGGAGAACAATATTTCATTTGTGGTATAAACTAAACTGAAGAGTGAAACATTAATAACATTATTTCTGAGCACACCTAAAAAAACCATCACTCATAACCATTTAGGTCGAAGCCCAAGCGTTGGTACCTATTAGGTCATTCAGTGCTGAGGCGGAAAATAACAGCAAAAAGGTTTGAAAGGTGTAACAAAAGAAAAGCCTCGCAGTTACACTATGAATCAATTGTTAGGAGAGGGAGGAAAGGAAGAATAAAGAAAGAGAATATGAACGGGAGTTACAGTAAAAGGAATGAAAGGGGTTGCAGCTAGGGACCGCAGGGAACCTTGCGAAGAACCATAAATAATGCCTACAGTGCACCGCAAGAGGTCCACCGAAGGCACTACCCCCTACGAGGATTACACATGATGGTTTGCTTCGACGACAATGCTCGGAAAGATTGTTACAAACTAAATCCCTTCAGCGATGGTCATAACTTACGACTTTTTCAAATGTCCGAACTTGAACCTACAATGCGTTAATAACGAACGTCCCACAATAAATTTGGCCATTCAACTAATGAATGAGATCTTGTGACTATTTTATAAATATTCATAAACGTCGAGGTGTGAATTAGTTATTACCTCGTCGAGGCCTTGCTGTTATTAATCAGATCTGCATTTATGATATATCGCGTCTCATGAATTTTTTCTTCCTCAATCCGACTCAGGTACTAACAACAACATTTGGCTAACAACCGAGAACACAATTCACATCTATGGCCCACGAACACACTGGAAACACACCTCGGAATTCAAACGAGAGAGAGAGAGAGAGAGAGAGAGAGAGAGAGAGAGAGAGAGAGAGAGAGAGAGAGAGAGAGAGAGAGAGAATCATTATTAATCACGGCTAGCTGGATCTAGCTATGATTTATGATACAAGAACTTTCGTCCCATGCGACATACAGTGACATAATGTACTTTTGTAAATTCACAAGAATGCATATTTATTTTACGTACTATAAAATTAAATGCATAACAAAAATCCTCTGACATAATTTAAGAGTGTATCGCATGTTTCCTATGTAGGTATATATATATATCGAACTACAAATGTCCTTTAATATCTAATTCGCTCTACCTCGGAATTAATATATTTTCATATATGCTTAACCGAGGGGAATAAATTCTATTATCGCTTAATAAATTCCCCCATCGTTAAGCATATATGAAAATATTAATTAATTCCGAGGTAGAGTGAATTAGATATTAAAGGACATTTGTACGTCGATATATGTATATTGAAATCACGGTAATGTGATACTTATTATATTAATATTTACATATATATGTATATATATATATATATATATATATATATATATATATATATATATATACATACCTATAACAGTTATGCTGATGGATAATTAAATTCCTTTCTTGTCATTAACGTTCGTGTTGTATATAACGGCTTTGCCACTTTACACGAATTATGTATATGATTATAATCACTTTAACACGTGATTCGTTTATCACACATATCCACAGGTGAAAAATAAGAGACAGGGTGTAGGTCCTACCGTTTCGGTTTTATTTTCAAGCCATTGACACCCTGTCTCTTATTTTTGTTTTTCACCCGTGGATACACACACACACACACACACACACACACACACATATATATATATATATATATATATATATCTATAATATATATATATATATATATATATATAATATATATATATCTGGCCACCGTGGTCGGCGAATATTTTCTTACAAAATAAAGTAAACGCCAAAAAACTAGCCCCCGTTACGCACTCTGGTAACATAATGGCGACGATGGGTTCATTTCGCTCTCGTAAAATATCTGACCTTGGCAGATATATGAACCGGGCGGTCCATTTGACCGTTGTACATACAATGAATTGCTTTTTTGCTTTTTCTCTCTCTCGAAATCTTTTTTCAATACGTTAGGACAGAATATGCTTTAAGACATTATGCTGAGGTAACACATTCACGTATCAACGCACGCACGCCCACTCATGAGGCGGAAATTGGTAGTTGGCAAACAGCTTACGTCAGTAAACCGTAAATGTACCGTAAAACACACGTAAAATCGTAGACGTACGGTGACGGGTCGTCCGGTCACTAAGCTCCGTCCACTAGGTGTCCGAGCACCACTCCAGTTTTGAAATGTTCAAAACAAGTCGTGGTGGTCACGCCAAATGTCACCTGACGTAGCTCCAGGCGTTGCACGTGGGCGCCACGGTGACTGCTGCGGGGTAAGCGCTAGGGTCACCAGCATCGTTCGCCGTCGTTGTTTTCTTTCCGCGGCGAAGCACGCGGACCTCCTCATTGCGCTGTAGCCTACGGCGAAACCGATCACACATTTACAACCCTGTACGACATGGCAACACTGTAGCGTGGTATAAAAGGTCAGGTCGGCGCCCTCAGGTCAGCTGTTGTTTCCGTTTCCCGAAAACCAGCAGTTTCCTTCAAGCACTCTCCACAGCGACCTTCAAGATGCGGAACCTCCTAAAACAACCAAGGAATGGGACCATCACGTCACATCTTGCAGGACCTTCTTTCGGCCCGGAAAAGACTCCTACAACCACTCCTGCAGACATTCAGGACAGGGAAAAAGTCAACTTCCACATACAGGAGTCGGAGTTGGATGAGATTCTGACTGATGACAGCAACACAGAAACTCTCCATGAAGCTACCCCCATTGACGAGGGACAGAACGTTCCCTTGACGGAGGATAGCCAAGACGTCGAAGATATTTGTTTCTTCTAAATAGCAGTCTTACAATAATGGTGTAACAAACAAATATGTAAATATTTGAGAGGAATTCCTATATACAATCTAAAAAAATATTATCTTGAATAGGTAGAATTCCTATTTATTTCCAAGAATGTTTGATAAGTATTAGATGTTATTCTATATCGCAAATATTAAAATGGCCCATAGTCAACAGTTTTATGTCTAAGTGTATGTCTGAATGGTAAAATCGAAGCAAGAAAAATTCTAGTGCTAGTCTTATATACTACTTATCCTATGTTCATTTATTTGTGAGTTTTTACATTAATTACATATTATATATATTTTACAGATAGCTACTATCAAAAAGTTACCATAAAACTAAAATAGATTAATTTGTAGGAAAACAACGAAGAGACGAGCTGTTACAATGATTGTTTACGGAACGGCAAGCTCTGTTCACAGGCCCGCCCTTTTGTACCCTACGGCACCACAACGGTGGGCGTGGTCTTGACGTGAACTTGACGTACATAGAAACATTACAATATCGGCGTTAGTTTCAGTAGACGTCCGACCTTGCTTTCTTTGCGCGTACATTTGGCGCGCAATTTACGGTGCTGGCTTTTACGTCCGTTAGCCCGTCTTGTTTACCAGCTGTTCAAGGTCATTTCACAGAGATGATGCCCACGATCCATATACGGTGGGCATACGCCGTCGTGATACTGAATGTGTGACCCAGCATTACTTAAAAAATATTCAATACCAAGCAAAGACATTCTTGAGAGAAATCCCGGTGACAATACAGTAAAATACTCAAGTCAAACTAACCCCCGCCTCCTCTCTCTTCTCTCTCTCTCTCTCTCTCTCTCTCTCTCTCTCTCTCTCTATCTCTCTCTCTCTCTTCCTGTAAATTCCGATCGGATGGAGGTCAAACAAGTAATTTACTAAATAGCGGAGGCAATCTCGATGGCAGTTATAGGTTTTAAATGTTACGTCATTTACAATGTTTTAATCAATATTGAGGTACGAATAAATAAATTTCATGGTTAAATACAAGAAACGCTTTAATCTGAAAGTTTGTTTTTAACTTGTGTAAAGCTTTTAATAAGTACGCTGTCATTATTTTAATCCTTATTTAGCTTCACGTTTAACAACTAATCCTTTCAACGGTAACACAGATCAACACCATATTATTATTAGTATTATTATTAATACTAGATATAAAACAAACAGCTTCAATGATATCATTTTTCATCATCATAGAAAATTTTCTCAATCTGAACACCAATACTTAATCATATAATCAATATCTTTTTTTCCTGTTCAACCTTCATCACAACTAGATATCATACGAACAACCTCAGTATTATCATTATCATCATTATTAATGTTTCCATTTCTAACAACAATAATAACCCTATTATTATTATCATTATATTATTATTATTATTATTATCATCATCATCATTACAAATTTTCCGAGTTTTCAACACCAGTAATAATCCGATTATTATTATTATTATATGTTTCTTCCTAAAAACTAAATATCACACGAATAACTTCAACATTATTATTTTTATCAATCGTTGCTGATCTTCCAATTTTCAACACCAATAATAATCCGAATGTTGTTGTTGTTATCATCATCATCATCATCTCATCATCATCATCATCATCATCATCATCATTATTATTATTATTATTATTATTATTATTATTATTATTATTATTAGCCTATTATTATTATTATTATTATTTTTATTTATTTATTTTTTTTTGCTCTATCACAGTCCTCTAATTCGACTGGGTGGTATTTATAGTGTGGGGTTCCGGGTTGCATCCTGCCTCCTTAGGGAGTCCATCACTTTTCTTACTATGTGCGCCGTTTCTAGGATCACACTTCTGCATGAGTCCTGGAGCTACTTCAGCCTCTAGGTTTTCTAGATTCCTTTTCAGGGATCTTGGGATCGTGCCTAGTGCTCCTCTGATTATGGGTACGATTTCCACTGGCATATCCCATATCCTTCTTATTTCTATTTCAGATCTTGATACTTATCCATTTTTTCCCTCTCTTTCTCTTCACTCTGGTGTCCCATTATTATTATTATTATTATTATTATTATTATTATTATTATATTATTATTATTATTATTATTATTATTATTATTATTATTATTATTATGTTTTCCTCTTCTATTTTCATCAAAACTAAATATCATATGAGGAACTTCAACAATATCATATATCATCACAGAAAATTTTCCCATTTTTCAGCCCATCTCTCTCGCTTCACATACACAAGATTTATAGCAGTCATCTTCATCCTTTGAACGGGAGATGACTATGATTTATGACTATTGGATTAAGGAAATTAACGCTCTCTACGGACCAGGAAGGAACGGCACTGACAGGGAGAAGACTTGACAGGGAAAGTGTCTGGACATGGGAAAAGAGACGTGACAGAGAAATGTGTCTTGACAGGGAAAAGTGTCTTGATAGGGAAAAGAGACTTAACAAGGAAAAGTGTCTTGACAGGTGAAAAGAGATTTGGCAGGGGAAAAAGTATCTTGACAAGGAAAGGAGACTTCACAGGGAAAAGTGTCTTGACAAGGAAAAGTATTTTGACAAAGGAAAAGTGTCTTGATGGGGGAAAAGAGACTTGACATGGAAAAGTTTCTTGGCAGGGAGAAGACATATGGCAGGGAAAAAGTATCTTGACAAGGAAAAAGTGTCTTGACAGGGAAAGGAGACTTGGCAGGGGAGGGTATCTTGACAAGGAAAAGTGCTTTGACAGGGGGGAAAGGTGTCTTGACAGGGAAAAATGTGTTGATAGGGAAAAGTGTCTTGACCAGGGAAAAGACACTTGACGGGGAAAAGTGTCTTGATGGGGAAAAGAAACTTGCCAGGGAAATGTGTCTTGACAGGGATAAACTCTCGAGGTCATAAAAAAAAGAGCTGAATTGAAGTAAAATCGACGAAAGGACAACATTAAATCGATCTGTAATGCGGAGAAATGAGGATGAGGTTTGCGTTAGATACGAAAAAAAAAAAAAAAAAAAAAAAAAAAAAAAAAAAAAAAAAAAAAAAAAAAAAAAAAAAAAAAAAAATGAAAGCTACGGAAACTCTCAGCCACGACCAGGTATTGGCTTGTATTGTTGGCACCTTTAGCTTTGCCAGACGCACGATTATGGCTAATTTAACCTTAAATTAAATAAAACTACTAAGTCTACAGGGCTGCAATTTGGTATGTTTGATAACTGGAGGGTGGATGATCAACATACCAATTTGCTGCCCTCTAGCCTCAGTAGTTTTTAAGAACTGAGGTCGGACAAATAAAGGACGGACTGACAGATAAATAGCCATCTCTAAATAATGCTAAGAAAAAAAATGGAGAAAAGTTGAAATCATCAATCAGAAGATAAGAAATGAACACGTGATAAAACTAGCTACTGAAAGAGGCGCAACACATTCAGTGTTAAATGTTTACAGTGACAACTTTTAAGGTAGAGGAAAAACTCCTAACAAACACGAATAAATTCATAAACAATATTTTACACCTAACGAATCAACATGAAATGACTGCGATCATGGAACAGCGGAACACCTAAAAATGTCAAGAGAGAGAGAGAGAGAGAGAGAGAGAGAGAGAGAGAAGTGGGTCTCAGAGAAAAAGAATATGAAACGTCATAAAACTGACAAAACATGTAGCCGAAACGATGAAAATATAACATTAAATCTCCTTAAATATAGAGGAAATTGTGATGTCCAAACGCATTACTACCAACAAAAGTATCAACCTCAAAGTGATGTCACAAACGAAGGGATGAAGTCAAACGGCTTCAAAAGTAACGAAAAGATAAAGTTAAATTGTGTTGAGACGCTTAAAAGATTACGTTGAATCTCCTTCATCCCTTGATAGCGATGAAAAAATTAACGTCAAGTGGTGTTAAGTGACGAAAGGATGACTTCTAATAGTATAAAAACTAAGATGACAAAAACAGCCATGAAAACAAAGAGAAGACTTAGGTTATATAGTTACGAGTAGTGAGAAGAAGTAAAATGAAGAAAAATTACCTTGAAAACGACGGATATATGAAAAGAAATTATATTATTATTATTATTATTATTATTATTATTATTATTATTATTATTATTATTATTATTATTCATTTTTATTATTCATAATAGCATGAGTTCTGATATGGAAAAATAAATCACAGTTATTCATGGATATTTATATTTTAAAAATAAATTCCTACAGAGAGCTTTCGGGAATCTGTTCGATTCCCATCTTCAATATACATACCCATATATAACTGTGGAATTGTTTCTCCATTATTATTATTATTATTATTATTATTATTATTATTATTATTATTATTATTATTATTATTATTATTATTATTATTATTATTATTATTATTATTTATTTACTTATTTATTTATTCATTTATCTACTTTTGGTCTATCACAGTCATCCTATTCAACTGGGTAGTTTTTATAGTGTGCGGTTCTGGGTTGCATCCTGCCTCCTTAGGAGTCCATCACTTTTCTCACTGTTTCTAAGAGTACATTCTTCTGTATGAGTCCTGGAGCTACTTCGGCATCTAGTTTATCCAGGTTCCTTTTCAAGGATCTTGGGGCAGTGCCAAGTGTTGTTATTATTATTATTATTTTTTTTTTTCAGAAGATGAAGGCTATGCATACTGAACAAACCCACAGGGGCCATGGGCTTGAAATTCAAGTTTCTTAGGAATGCAGTGTTCATTAAAAGAAAAGAACAGAAGATAACGAAAAACTAAAGTATAATAATGCGATAGAAGCGACGAAATGCTGTCGAAATGCACTAAAAACGGCGAGAAAAATCAATCAAATGCATTATGAGCGGGGAAAAGATGTAGCTGAATGGTATTAAAAATTTACGAAAATATGGAGCCGAACTGCATTAAGTCACTTAAAAACACAACACGATGAAAAAGGTCAATAATGGGAGAACTGCAATATGAGTTTTAACACAAACTTAAAGCTTTTTTTTAAATCAAAATATATAAAAATACCTAATAACAGGTCTGAAGCTTCGACCGCTTCATTTTCATTTAAACTTAGCAATACGAA
>NC_061107.1:99757382-99764882 GCF_015104395.2 Macrobrachium nipponense
TCTCGGTCCCTTTCTTCATCTCACCCATTCCCTCTGCCCCACAATTAGAATTTTGTTCCTCTCTAATATTTCCTGCCCCGAGGAAGCCACACTAACCTGACCGCTTTCTATGAATGATTATCCAAAGACGAAAGTCATTAGTTGCCGAACAACGTATCGCGTTCCACCTCAAAAGCCTTGTGTGACAAATATTAAGTTGACTCCTGACCGCAATTCAGCTTCTTCAAAGTCATCCGCTGTTTGACGTGACGCGGGTTTGAAATTAGATCTTCTTTCCAGGGGACGGGAGCTATGGTTTCTTATTTGATATTTTATTATTCAGGACTTTTAATTTGATTTTCATAAAAGAATGTTAACGGTAGAATAGGATCCTTTCTCCAACGGTAGCAATAGACACGCCTCACGAAAGATTTTGGAAAAAAGTTGAAAACTAAAAAGGAGTAATTATTCCATATCTAAAAAGTATAATTTTCACGAACTTTTAGTAGAGTTTTCATCTGTTCACAAATGGAAGTTCTTTTTCCCTTTAGTAATATTCGTAAGTCTTATATGAAAACGTATGCCAGAGCTCAAGAAAAACCACATTATATTATTAATACTTTTATCTTGATTCGTAATCCTTTCAACGTCTCAGAGAAAAATGCCTGACAAGTTGGGATTACTTTCTTTATGATTTTATGTTCAAAACACAAAAAAACACAGAGAAACACACACACACATACACACGTACATACACCTCGATTACAATAACTCTCAAGGTAAAAGGAAAACTCAACCAAAATAAAATGAAAGGGAGAGAAAAAAAAAGAATCAGACACGTGAATACGAGGGGCCAATTTCCCGGATTGCCTCGCCATTACGTCTGGCCATTGTCGCTTCCTTTAAAATTGCGAACGAGGCCCATTCAGTGTTTGGCACTCCTGATGGGTCAAAAATAAGAGCTATTCACGTTTCTTCCCTTCCGACGACTCGCTGTCCCTACCGCTCGCCATTCAGGTGCGTTTCGGCTCTTCTGATTGGTTGGCCCTTTTCATCTATAGTTTGGAGTGAGGTGCACTGATTACATTGGCGTTAAACGATAGAGTACTCTTCTCCGGGATACTTACTGTAGGTGCAGAAAAAACTCAAAAATAGGATTTCGTACACACGTACATGCGCATAATAAATAAATATATATATATATATATAATATATATATATATATATATATACACTCATTTATATTTTTTATGCATATGTATATGTATGTATATATATATATATATATATATATATATATATATACTCATTTATATTTATGCATATGATATGTGTATATATATATATATATATATATATATATATATATATATATATATATATATCTACTGGTAAAAATGTTCTGTAACAACAGAATTCCATCTAATAAAAGGAGCCCATAAAAACACCAAAATGTAGAGAGAAAATACTATATTTCAGAGACTGCTGTCTCTCTCTTCAGGTATATCATATACCTGAAGAGAGAGACAGCAGTCTCTGAAATATAGTACTTTTCTCTCTACTTTTGGTGTTTTTATGGGCTCCTTTTATTAGATATATATATATATATATATAGATATATATATATATCTATATATATATCTATATTATATATATTATATACACATAAGCGCGCCCATGTGTGTGTATGTAAGCCTCTCACTAACATTCCTCACAAATCATATCCTATGGCTTGAAAGATATTTAGATCAAGATTAGAGAAGGCTTAACTTGTACGAATAACACGCCCCGTAACATCAAATACGACCTAACGAAAAGAATAACATAAGGGTGAACTTAAATCGGAATTGTCTGTGTAGCCTACAAACACATGCACGTACAATGAAAAAAATTTACACGTACGCGGACTTAACGGATGTCACGGATGTCGCAGAACATGGAACATTTCCACCAAGCAAAAAAAGAAAAAAAAAAAAAAAAACACACAAAAAAAACATGGACCCAACGGTTATCGCAAGTCGTGGACATTACCAATGAGAGAAAAAAAATAAATATAAAAAATAAAAAATGCAGACGTAACGGATATCGTAGAACATGGACTTTATATATATATAAAAAAACACTTGGACGCAGCGGATGCCTTAGAACATGGAAAATATCCACCAAAAAATAAATAAATAAATAAATAAACTAAATAAGAAAAAAAACGCAGAGGATGCTCAGAACATGGAAAATATCCACAAAAATAAGTAAATAAATAAATAAATAAACTAAAACAAATAAGAAAAAAAAAAACGCGAACGTAAACGGATATCGCATAACACGAAATTTCCATCGAAAAAAAAAAAAAAAAAAAAAAAAAAAAAGTAAAAAAGGGAGGGAAAGGGCGCCTATTTCGAATCAGACAGAACCTTATCAGAACCGGCCGGGTGGAACGGCAGATACCAAGAAGCCGGGTGGCTGAAACGATGAGGGCGGAAAGGGGCGGTGTAATGGTCACCTACGGGCGCGGATGACTCTCCGGAAACAAGCATGTACAGAAAAGGGAAAGGGAGAGATGGAAAGGGAGGCACGAAATAAAGGGATCCGGAAAGACAACAAAAATTGAGCATCCGGAGGTTCCGATCCAAATTCCATTCCGACAATGATAATAGCTATCGGAGACAACTATAAATTCATATGACACATTATTAAATGTAAAATATAAAGATATGAAAATATCGTATAATGCTGTACGAACTGCGGCCCACAGAACGTTTAGTCACAGCCCGGTAGTGGCCTGTCATATAACGTTGCTAGACGCACTATCATGGCTAACTTTAAACTTAAGTAAAATAAAAAAAAATACCTACTGAGGCTAGAAGGTTGTAATTTGGTATGTTTGATAACTGGAGTATGGATAATCACCATACCAATTTGCAGCCCTCTAGCCTCAGTAGTTTTTAAGCTTTGAGGGCGGACAGAAAAAGTGCGGACGGACAGACAAAGCCATCTCAATAGTTTTCTTTGAAAGAAAACTATATCTAATGAAAAAGCTTATTTTACCGTAAACTGGCACAAAAAAAAAAAAAAACAAAAAAAAAAAAAAAACACTCCTGTGACCAATTTCACCTCGTGTCTACTGAGTCCCCGATGAGCCAATTGCATATTACAAAATACCCAGTTTCACAGCCGAGCCAAACACCATCTAAGACTGCTCATGAACAAAACGTCAATTTCGTCACCACATAGAGCACAAACTCGCCTTTGATCTTATACCTATTACCTTACGGTCTTTGCGTTCTAAAAGTGCCAACCACAAAAGTCTACGGCCCTTGGTGCTAACTTCTTTTTAGTGCTGCCTTCTTTTACAAGATTTCCATCCTGCAGTTTTGAGAAACCTGTCTTCATGCATACACACACGTATACAAAATTACCTAACTTTTCATTTCTGATCATAGTTTAAACATATGGTACTATTACTCCATAGAACATCGTTGTGTTCTTACACCTTTTGCAATGCTCCTGCTACCTACCTTCCTTGCCTCACTTTCATGATTTACATTGATTTACATCTCTCATTCTATAATCAGTATTTCTGTTTGCTCGAAGTTACCCAGAGGAACCGACCAGGTTGATCCTTTCACGTTTTCATGAGCATCACTTCATATTCCTGGCTGCCACTTATCCACTTTCAACTACCTCCCTCTATAAACAAGCAAATTCATTCATTATTCTCTGCTGCTACTCTTCGCCATTAGCAATAAACACTTTCAACTACCTCCCTCTATAAACAAGCAAATTCATTCATTATTCTCTGCTGCTACTCTTCGCCATTAGCAATAAACAAACAAACATCAGCCTTTCCATATCTCATTCGCCCTGGTGTGTCTTCTCGGGTAAATTTTCATCACTCGTGATGACACGAAATATAATCCACAACAAGTAAAACTGATACAGAGGAACAACCTGAAATGCTATATAACAACAACAGGGACTGCTGCTACTTCTACCAATAATAGTAATAATTATCCCTTTAATAACTCCAGGACAATATCTGCAATTTGTAACCCAGCGTCAAGAGGTATCAAGCACATCCCGTGAGAACAGACTGAAAGAATAAGAAAATCAAGATATATTATATATATATATATATAATATATATAATATATATATATATTAATATGTATATATATATATATATATATATATAATATATATATCTGTGTGTGTAGAATCTACTGGTCACTTTTTACCAGATACATACGTAATTGTTATAAGCCGAATGCCCTCTTCACCCGGGTTTCCGAGTTCGTTTTCGCTACCGGACATCAAGAATCTCTTCATATTTTCGTCGCGCTTGGATCTCAAGCTTTGTAGTGACATGCGTATACAAAAAAAAAGCACGAAGAATTCGAGAAGTTAAGAGGGCATTGTGGCTACACACACACACACACACACACACACACACACACACACACACACACATATATAATTATATATATATATATATATATATATATATATATATAAAAGACTAGAATGAAATACCTTGAAAGTGATAAAGCTCCGTGATGCTAAGATGGAGAGAATCAGCCGAGGAAAAAAAAACACACACACACGACACGCCACATTAATCTATGAGGTCAACATGTAACACACCCAAGCTCCCAACTTGGCACCAAGGGGATGGCGACAATGATATCTTCCAACACAGTTACATGTGGGTAACAAGGATAAATGGACGTGAAAAGGTGGGGTGGGTAGGTGGGGTGCGGCGTGGGAAGAGGTTTGGGGGTTGGATGGTGCGGGGGAACGGGGGGAGGGTGGAGATGTACCAGTAGTGGAAGGTCTACAATGAAGAAAAGTAAAAAGAAAGAGAAGAGGACCGAGAGGCATGGTGGGATAGGATGAGGACGAGAGAGAGAGAGAGAGAGAGAGAGAGAGACTTATGTCAATGAATGAAGGTGGATCTTAATAAGAGGATTTACGAACACCCAGAGACTGAATATGACTTCTGTTTGTTATAGTTTTCTTATTTACTCTCTCTCTCTCCAAAGCCTTAGAAACAAAGAGCACAGAGCACACAATGAACGTGAAACTTCAGCTAAATGAGAAAGAAGCAACAGAACGTATGCTATTATCTGATATACAAGACGCAGCTGAAATATGTCACACCTTGTCTTGTCAGCTGCAAACAAAAACTCTTTGTGCAGAGAGAGAGAGAGAGAGAGAGAGAGAGAGAGAGAGAGAGAGAGATACTCATATAAGCCCACTCGACAGTCTCACTTGAACGTTCGTCACCGTAACCTCGAAAGAGGCTCTTCGTCTACTGGGCTCTTCTTCTTTCTTCGCCTTCCTCCTCCTCCTCCTCCTCCTCCTCCTCCTCCTCCTCGAGGGTACTCCTCTTCTTCTCGTCTTCTCACGGGATCCTGGCATTCTCTAGGTCATCCAGAGAGAAGAAAATGTAATTCTCTTCGTCCCATTTTTTAAATCATGAATGTCTGGTGCCATTCTTCACCATTTCGGAGCTTGTGGCTCTTTCACTCCAATCTTCAAGAATGAAAACTCAACAGGGAGTGCTATATATTTTCATTTGTATAATTTTCAACATTATAGTAGTCTACCCTACCATCTGGTTTGCTAACAAGAAAAGAAATGAAAATGATCACAGTCACACGCTTGAATTGTGGATGAACTCCCATTCAGACAACTTCCACGGTATCTTGTAGCTGCTTCATACACTTATCTAGAATGCTCCCCAGCAGAGTGCCGAACCCCATACAAACACTGAACCATTCACCTCTATCTTGATGAACTTTGGCGCTTTTTGGTCTTCGAGGCCCTTGCATCTAATGCCTCTGTCACTCCATCTATATCCACCTCTATTTATGTAGTCCTCTCTTCCGTCCTTGTATCACTTATGAACTGTGTAGTCTTCTCACCAACCTACATTCTTTCCACATGACTGAACCGCCTCAGAACACTCTAATCAAGATGTTAACTTACGATGACCCGCATTCCTTTGTGTTTCCTTATTTTACCCCTTTATAGTTCTTTTTATTCCACAGATATTATACAAACAAATCTTTCAACCTTCCTACTTCTTCCTTTCATCCGCATTCAATATCCACAATTCACTTACATCAAATGTTAGTTGAACTCCATGCATTCCCAATCTTAATTTTCGTTTTGTCTGCCTCTATTCTCGCATAGTGTATGATAATATTAACTGTTACATCCACCTGGTTCCCAATTACTCTTATAACCTTTCTTTTCCTCTCGTTTACTCACAATATTCTCCTCATACGTACATTTTCTTACTCTCTTCATAATCCCTATGAAGCACTGTCTTACCTGTAAACACCTATCTACATTTGTGACCCATATTCCAACCCTACAACTGTACACATGCATCTACGGTCCTTTTTCTGACTTCCTGCGCCACAAATCAAAGAAAATATTCAACAGCCGAGTAAACATAACGCAGAGTTTCAGCGTCATTTTTACCCGAAACCAGTTACTCTCACACCTAAATACTCCAAACAAAAACTCTTCGAACATACAAGATAATTTGCCAACCCTACCACACAGACTCACAATCCTCTTTTTCAAAAGCGTCCTCTAGGTCCATTGATGCCAAAAAGAACAATTTTCCTTTATTCTGAAGCTTCTAAAATCAATATTTCACGGCAAATAATAATTGATCTACAGGTCGTCTTCCTCGTTTTAAACCCATACTGTTCTTCCCCAATCAAACCTGTTATTTTTCTTGTCTTCTCAATGAGTATTCTACTATACACGTTCCTTGTTGGACTTAGTTAAATATCTATAATTCTTACGAGACCAATACGTGTGTACGCAGACAAACGCACACACAAACACACACATACATACATGTATACATACACACACTATGTATATATCTATATCTATCTATCTATATAAAAATATATATGTATATGTATTATACATACACACACACACACATATATATATATATACTATATATATATATATATATATGCTATATATATATATAATACATTATATATATATATATATATATATATATATATATATATATCCACAGTAGTACACTACACAAACGAATCTGAGCGGCCCAAAAACCAAAACCGTGAAAAAAAAAAAAAAAAAAACAATAGGCATTTTAACAGAGACAATAAACAACTTCAGGAGAGACGAGATAGCAGAGGAAAAGTAAACGACCATAAAACAGCAAGGACGATAAAAGCTTCAATTCGATATAGAATTTGCCATAAACCCGAACCTATGACATGCAATCATTCCTGTCGAGATCTGCAGTAAAGTAAGTCGTGTCGTATCGGAGCTAGTCAAAGATATTAAGAAGCCTTCACGTGCCATATTCTTTGGAGGCTTGAATTTCAATTCAGTGCCCTCTGTGAGCTTGTTCCAGATGAATTGTTACTTTTGTTAGAATAATAATAATAATAATAATAATAATAATAATAATAATAATAATAATAATAATAATAATAATATCACCTGCCTACCAATAAT
>NC_061107.1:99769882-99782382 GCF_015104395.2 Macrobrachium nipponense
CGTAGCTTGTACCTATATATATATACATATATATATATATATATATATATATATATCTATATATATATATATATATATATATATACATACATACACACACAAAATATTAATACATATTTTTCCTATATAAAAAAAAGACAAAAACACTAAAACCATTATGAAATTTGTTAAACTTTTAAAGAGACCGTCTACTTTTCTTTTCAACTTACAAAATACATTTCGTGTCCTTTAAAGACGAAGTTAAATAAAATATTTCTGGTGCTTCGTCAGTTTTATTTAAAACACATGCACACACATACGTACACAAACACTGGGACACTGAGTGTTGATATAACACCTCCAAAAGTGAGGTGAGTGGCATAACTACTAGAATGCAAGGGCTACTATCTATATATATATGTATATATATATATATATATATATATATGAATAAAAAACGTGATGCTATCTCGCTTTTTCATTTTTTCCTTCGTGGCCAAAAACCTTTCCTATATATATATATATATATATATATATATATATATATATGTACACATATATATACATATATATACTATATATAATTATTTATACACATATATAGATACATATACACAAGCATATATGCATGTGATGAGATTATGTATGCATTCATGTAGGTATGTATGTAAGAGAGAGAGAGAGAGAGAGAGAGAGAGAGAGAGAGAGAGAGAGAGAGAGAGAGAGAGGAACATACTTCGTTCTACATTTGATCCTAAACTGGAAAAGATGATGATGATGTTACAAATCCCAAGGATTAAAACAGGATCATACAGATGTAAAAGCTTTGGGCACCACACCGAAATTTAATACAGTGTGTGTGTGTGTGTGGTGTGTGTGTGCGCGTGAAGAGGAAGAGAGAGAGAGAGATAGAGAGATGGAAAGGGGATTTCTGGGGTTTCAGTGTCCTTCAATAACCTCAAGGACGTAACCGAATTAATAATAATAATAAGAATAATTCAGTAATGATTAAAATCTGCACGATAAGAAAAATGACAATACTCATTATCACATCATATTTCACTGTGACAAGCGATAGTAGAGATAAACTTTGCAAGTATATCCACGAAGGCTAAGCCACAATTTGCTTTACTTCCCGTTATCCTCTATTAATAATGAGATTCATTGTAAATACCAGTGTGAGGGTCCTGGAATTCGTTCTCCTGCCATGGTTCTAACGGGTAAAAAAAGTCCATGCTTCATTTTCGGAAATGTCGAAATTATTCGACCTTGACAAACAGAGAAGACATAATAATAATAATAATAATATTAACAATAATAATAATAACAATAATAATTTGTTAAAGAGAACGGCAGCATCAGTGGAATTGATTTTATATAGGATTTCTTCAGTTCTTCATATTATTTTTCTTTTCATCAGGGCTGATGACAAGGAGATAAAATAAGAAAATTGAAAAGATCTTATGTAAAATCAGTTGCACTGATACTGCCGTTCTCTTTAACGAAACATGTTTCTAAATCATAATAATAATAATAATAATAATAATAATAATAATAATAATAATCATACTATAATGGCGTAATGTCTGTCTGTCTGTCTGTCATTCAATCACGGCCAAACGGCTGGTCAGATGGGCATGAAACTTGGCAGGGTTATGGTGGGGACCCCTAAGATGGTTTGTAATGGGGTTTCATCCAACCTACCCCCCTCCTTTGTAGGGGGCGTTTCAAGCCGTGAAACGAGGCTGGTTATTCCCGTAGGCTTAGTTACTTTACGATTTTTCATACATAATTTCTGTACAACTTCCCCGAAGAAAGTCGCGAATATTTCAGCTTGGACACAATAGAAGATGAAAATTATCATCAATATCCGCAAGATTTTTTGAATAACTTAAATCCATCGGGACTGCCAGTGCACAAAATAACGTTGAAGAAGTACTGCCCGGTAATGTTGTTTCGGAATTTCGATCCTGCCAATGGCCATAATAAAAAGGAAACTGACCAGTTCCAATTATCTACACTTTTTTGGAAGACACAGGATCATAAGAGCATTTATCAGTAGCCATAACGCACTGACATACAAGTTGCGTCTTTGCAGTAACATAATGAAAAGAAAGATACTTTATTATTCGTATCACCGTGCAAAGTATTTGACAAAGAAACGAACCAATCAAGATCCCTGTTCCGTTAAATGAAAGTCACCGCACAAAAAGAGAGAGAGAGAGAGAGAGAGAGAGAGAGAGAGAGAGAGAGAGAGAGAGAGAGAGAGAGAGAGAGAGAGCCATTTAACGACATTAATGCACTACAATTTTATAATTTTATCTTGCTATCGAAAAATGTGAGAGAGAGAAAGAGAGGAGATAATTTGTGATTTGAGAGCTCTGTAATCCGATAATCCCATCACCGTCTTCGTTACTTGACTTACATTGAGAGAGAGAGAGAGAGAGAGAGAGAGAGAGAGAGAGAGAGAGAGAGAGAGAGAATCATTAGAAGAGGGTAAAACAATAATGAATACGAACTTCTTTACGTTCATGATCGTCTCTGCCATGGTTCTAACGGGTAAAAAAAAAGTCCAAGCTTCATTTCGGAAATGTCGAAATTATTCGATCTTGACAAACAGAGAAGACATAATAATAATATATTTAACAATAATAATAATAACAATAATAATTTCTTAAAGAGAACGGCAGCATCAGTGGAATTGATTTTATATAAGGTTTCTTCAGTTCTTCATATTATTTTTCTTTTCATCAGGGCTGATGACAAGGAGATAAAATAGAAAATTGAAAAGATCTTATGTAAAAAACATCAGTTGCACTGATACTGCCGTTCTCTTTAACGAACATCTTCTAAATAATAATAATAATAATAATAATAATAATAATAATAATAATAATAATAATAATAATGGAGAAACAAATCCACAGTTACGTAAACGTACATATATTTAAATTTAAAAACAGCAAGGATAGCTTTCGGGAACCTGAACCGAACAGATTCCCGAAAGCTATGAAAGCTATCCTTGCTGCTTTTAAATTTAAATATATGAACATTTACATAACTGGATTTGTTTCTCCATTTGAAGACTCGTGCTACTATGAAGATTTTTTAACTAATAATAATAATAATAATAATAATAATATTTATTATTACTATTAATATTATTATCATAGAGGCACTTAGAATAGAACTGACCCCCTTCAGTTTTTGAATGCGTTATTGTTTACAAACTAAGCTACCATTAACCAGTATTTATTTATCGTGGTCTCTTGATCAGAGTGTCATGTACGTTACTTGATGAGAAGAAACGAACGCATTTAAAAAAAAACACCTTTATTTCTTCAGGGTGCTAAGAAAATAACCACGATCTTGTTTAAACTAAAGTCGACATAAAATAAACAAAAACACATCTTGAAAGCCAGACCTTTGTTTGTTTGTACTTTCCATCATGAATAGAGTTCTTAAAGCCCTTTGACAATAACGAAGCCCTCAAGCTCAGTCATAAAAACATCAGGATCCTCAGAAATCTCTCCAAAAGATCTTCTATGAAAGAGAAAAACATTATGTGCTTGAGAATTGGGAGTAAGATCAACCTGGTACAATAGGACTCTTCATAAAATGAGAAAATCTGTAAAAAAAAAAAATGAGTTTAACGCGATGACTGTTACTAATAGTAAAATCAATTTTCAAATGGGAATTACAGCTAAAATCAGGAATCCTAATGAAATGAAAAGTATATATATAAAAAACGAGAACTAAATAACATATTCAGGGAAAGAAAAGGAAACGAGAGTTCCGAATAACGATCGATGTTGATAACAAAATCTCTGAGAGGGGAAACCATCACAATTATTCACAAACCTCATAATAATCGACGGCGATTTAATCGATCTCTGTGATTGCTTATAGATTAATAAAGGCCTGTTATTTCCGCTCGGAGATTAGTTCGCAAAACCCTCTCCCTCCCTCAACAAATGGAAATGGCATAAAGCCCCGCTGAGTCCCCAGAGAGAGAGAGAGAGAGAGAGAGAGAGAGAGAGAGAGAGAGAGAGAGAGAGAGAGAGAGAATAAAACTCACGTTGTTGAGGATTTTTTGCTTACTCGCATTTCACTCGTCTTACCTGCAAAGAGAAAAAAATTAAATATAAATTATAAATGAAATAGCAATATTACTACTAATACCAAGAAAAACATTGAGAAGGTACCTTATGAACGCACCATATAATTTATTTACAGCCGACAGATGCAAAACTTTATTGGAATCGATGCAAATTTATACAAAACTATATATATATATATATATATATATATATATATATATATATATATATATATACACCTCTCAGGTAAATGAAAGGAATATCTAAGAATCTACACTGCCTAGACAACGATATATTTAGCAAGCATTCGCCAGCTGCTTCATCACACTAAAACCAAAAATACTATGGAGGCTGAAGATAAGTTCTGATGCCATTAAACAAACAACGTTTAGGTGTGATTGTTTTATTAGCCAAACCATTAGTTAGAAGTTACACCTGCCATCAATTCGTGAGAAAGCACTCGTTGAATGCCGGGATACTCGGCTAATAAGCTAACAGCCCTCGTTAGCGCTAATTAACTATTCTGTTTTCTTCGGCAAGTGCTTCCTGACGAATTGTTAACAGCTGTACTACATCTTCACGACCCGTTTGGCTGAAAAAACAATCAAATCTCAGCAGTTGCTATCTTAGCTTAATGGTATCAGGACATATCTTCACACTCCATAGCACTTTTTTTTATTTTAGTTTGATGAAGCCAGCAGAGACTACAAACAGCCTCCTAAATATATAATTTTTTCTCGTCGCATATTTTTGTGGAATTTCCTTTTTTACAAGTATAAGTGTATCTATAAATGTGATCACATGTATACATTAATATATATCCATATATCCTAATAATATATATAAATATATATATAAATAAATATATATATATCTATATAAATAATATATATATATATATATAATATATATAGAGAGAGAGAGAGAGAGAGATAGGAGAGAGAGAGAGAATGGAAATGTAAGTATAATATATTGTATATATATTATATAGTATATATTATATATAATATAATGTATGTTATATATATAAATACATATAATATATTATATATATATAATAGTATTATAATCTATATATATATATGTAATGTAATTATTATATTATAGTACAACACAGAACCATCCGAACATCAAGGGAGGAAAAATCCAAAAGAACGCGAACCCTCCTCGGACAAACACGAGCATATCTGAAAACTCGTCGTTTTTTCCGCGTCGCTTCCTGCGACTGGCACCCTCCTCAGCGGACGGAAGACCGATGAAGAGACCCCGGGTGGGGAGTGACAGAGACATTAGTCAATCGGGCGATGACCTTTATTTTAACCTCTTGGTTGAGACTTCCGACAAGACGTGCGCGTTTCACATGCAGCAATCCCTTGTCTTTTCCTGAGATGCACATACATACACTCATACGCACACATCCACACACACATACACATACACACACCCATACATACACAGCACATCTATTAGCCTACCAGCTGAAAAAAAAACCAACATCTTTTTTTGGTAAGGCAAAGAATATGCATACAACGGAAAAATAATTAAAAAAATAAGTTTTAACAGGCAAAATAAAAGATGTAATCCCAGTGTTTCGCTATATATTATATAATATATATCATTATATATATATATATATAATATATTAATTAAAGTAATATATTATATTAATAATGGATAGGATAAGGTAGATAGATAGATAGATAGATAATAGATAGATAAAACAACGGCTGGACATTTGCTTCGGAAAAGAAAAGAGAACGCAAGTATAAAACAGCAAAAATCTACGATAATTGTCAGCATGCCTGCCCGCCTTAAATTTAAACAAACGCATGCCACATACGTTAAAAGAAAAACAAAACCGTTGTTTTTTTCTGAGAAAAGGGAGAACATGTACAAAACACGGTGAAATGAGCTCTCTCTCTCTCTCTCTCTCTCTCTCTCTCTCTCTATGTGCAATATTTTACTCAAATTCCCGAAAAGTAATACAAATAACAGCTAAATAAATACACAGGAATAACAAAGGAAAATAACTCTCATTGCATGACATTCCACAAGAAATTCTACAAATGCAAAATTAAATAACGAAATGCCATTTGCCTCTGTCTTCGTAATTCAAAATCAACGAGATTCCAAGCACTTGAGTCACCAAGATGCCTTTGTTTCAAATCAATTTGCCTAAAGATATATATATATATATATATATATATATATATATATATATATATAATATATATATATATATCTATATATGCATATATATATGCATATATATATATATATATATATATATAATATATATATATATATAAAATATATATATATATGAGAGAGAGACAGAGAGAGACAGAGAGAGAGACAGAGACAGAGAGAATATTACAACAGAGAACATAAAATACTTTGTTTTCACCACAATATTTCAGGGATAATAAAAGCAGGTTTTCATAATTTTATGTGATAATCATTTTGAGGAAACAAATAAGATTTCCGGTTGCAATGGTCACAATCTCCAAAATATTGTTTCGCGATTTATATCTCATATCATCTCTTTTATTTGTTGTTACACCACCTCTTTCTTAAATACTTCATTTTAAGTTCTGTACACGAAAAAAAATTTTTTTTCCTGTGAATTTAATCATCTTTGCAACGAAATACGTATATCAGCCTTGATGATCATCTTCGGTTACAAATGGATCACCATCGGTAAAGAGACTGGTTTTTAGATTTTGTCCATTCATGGATCTCCTGCAACTCCAGATTCTAACGGCTCTTTTCTAGACCACAGCTAACCTAAGATATAAATATAAAACGTCATCCCATTACTATGTAATGCATTAGAAGTTTGTGAACGTCGATCCAATCAGTGCTTGCAAAATTCGTAAAATTCTTCAGCGAATCAGTTTTTGCGTAGCTCATCAGAAATTCGTCCCCGTAGCAGGGCAGTGTCGTGTGCACCTCATGCTTTGCACTGTAGGCAGTACTTAAGGTTCTTTGCAGCGTGCCTTCGACACGTTCCTTTTTCTGTACCTCCTCTCGTATTCTCTTTTTTCCTTCTTACTTTTCATCCACTCCTAACAATTGATTCATAGTCCATCTGCGAGGTTTTCCTCCTGTTACACCTTTCAAACTTTTTACTGTCAATATCCGTTTCAGTACTGAATGACCTGATGGTCCCAATGCCTTGCCTTTGGCGTAAATTCAATATTCAATTCAATTCAATCAGAAATTCGTGAAATTCAACCTCTCGGCTTTTGAGTAATTATGAAAAGACTGAAGTGACAAACGAGGAAAACAGACAAAGCGGAGAAAACAAACTACTTAGAAAAAAAAAACTGCACAAGGAGGCAGCTTTTTCCCCAACCACAAGCCGCTGCTCCTTGCGTGTAAATGTATGCCTGACGATGGATGCAGGCGAAGAAAATGCCCAAAGAAGGGCAAGCTGCCTCTGAACGGCAGACAGGTTAAACAAGTGTTTTATCACCTACACAATTCGAGTCCAACCACTACACCACGCCAGGCATTAGCGGTGTTAGACCTTCTTGCTTCATTCATATAGATGAGGAGATAATGTATGCAAATCAAAGTCAACACATTGTGTGTAAGAGAGAGAGAGAGAGAGAGAGAGAGAGAGAGAGAGAGAGAGAGAGAGAGAGAGAGAGAGTCATTAAAGAAAAGTTACAACTGACAGAATTTCATTAATTCTATAAGAGAGGGCCGGGAGGGTATCAGAGCATATCCTCACTATCTATTTGAGTGGCATCTACTGCTCAAATCTAGAATGAACTGGTTTATATCATAGGTATCATAATTGCAACTCCATGCTCGTCTCCAAAAAAAGAAAGAAAAAACCAAAGCACCGACACATACAAACACTCACACAACCAAACGTCGCGCTAACTCCGATTTGCATAAACTATCTCTGCATTTATATGAATGAAGGAAGGACGCCCCGATAATGCTTCTCAGGAAATCCATATATGAGGCATACAAGGAATATTTAAAAACATGAGTCATGATAAATAACAACACTAACAAACATCATCACCAACAGCAATACTGGAGACAGTTAAAGTCATTTTTCTTACTTTTACTCCTTGTCCGGTCAGTCTAAATTTAGAAGCGAAGGAAGTGTTTGTAAATGGAACTATTTGAACAATTCTGGCGTGGGAAGATCCAGTGCCACGTAATCTCTTCAGGTCGAGGGACGCCCAGTAACGGTGAGTCACTTCGAAGAGGCAATGGTCCCTATGCAGCGGAGGGAATTGCTCATTAGCGTCCAAAGGCTATTATATTATTCCTGGAGGAGGCTGACAATTAAATTCTAGCATTCTAACCTCCTTTCGGGATGTAATGAAGCATAAGGCCAAGGCCATGAGGTTTGCAGATCCAAAAACTACTAATCATATCAGAAAAAACGGTTTTTAAATTGAAATTGTGAAAGTTTATGTGGTACTGGTGAGAGGGTAACGAAAGTATCTCAAGAGGATATTGACAGTTCTATATATGTTTATAAGAAAAAAAAAAGCGAGGTCTTGAATGATGGTAGAAATTTTAAACGGACAGGGAGTGTACAGGAGTGTAAGACTCGGCCAAATCAGGGGCTATGTGCTTCTAATGAGGATTCTTGGTAAGGAATTAGAATTGGTATTGTAATTTAGGCCTGATGCCAAGCGCTGGGACCTATGAAGTCATTCAGCGCTGAAAGGGAAATTGAGAGTTAAGGAGGTCTGAAAGGTGTAACTGGATGGAAACCTCAAAGCAGTTGCACTATGAAACAATTGTTAGACGAGGGTGAAAAGGATAAAGGAAATACCAAAGGAGGTACAGTAAAAGGAATGAAAGAGGTTGCACCCACGGGCCGAAGGGACGCTACAAGGTACCTAAAGCAATGCCTACAGCGCACCGCGTGAGTTGCACTGATTGCACTACACCCCTAAGGGTATTTTTGTCAAATGGTTGTAACTGTTTTCTTTCCAGATGCTAGAGAACTTCGGAACTCCTTTGCCGCTTGTTTCCAGACCTGTACTTATAACACCATGAAAGTGGCAGTCTGTCTATCACTTCCTTCGCAATTAGGCACTGCCTTACTTTCGTTGTTTCCCCTCACTTGCTCCCTTCGGGCCTGGGCTAGAAAAAGACATCACTAAGAGCTATATAAAACGCATAACCTAAGCTATATGTTCCACCAGACACAAAACGAATTTGACAGTGAATGATTCTCTTGCCTAAAGGAAATGCGATTTTGTCTTTAAACTTATTATGATTCTACATAACTTACATAATAATATGTTAAACCAGAGACGGCAATGGATGCATTCTAACTACTAGCAAACTTACCCATCTACGATGGGTGATAAAATACGGGTGCAAAAGTGAAAAATTTATATGTACTATTTGTTCAGCAATATTAAAATAAGGGCGATTACACGCTACCTCTCTCTCTCTCTCTCTCTCTCTCTCTCTCTCTCTCTCTCTCTCTCTCTCGTAATGTAATTCAAGGAAGGATCACTGAACGCAGAGAAATTCTTATTCATTGTTGTTTCCCCTCTTTTAATGATATTCTCTCTCTCTCTCTCTCTCTTCTCTCTCTCTCTCTCTCTCTCAAAGTAAGTGAAGGGACGATCAATGAACGTAAAGAAGTTCGTATTAATTATTGTTTACCCTCTTTTAATGATTTCTCTCTCTCTCTCTCTCTCTCTCTCTCTCTCTCTGTAAGTCAAGTAACGAAGACGGTCATGGGATTATCGGATTACTTAGCTCTCAAATCACAAATTATCTCCTCTCTCTTTCTCTCTCTCATTTTTCGATAGTAAGATAAAATTATAAAATTGTAGTGCATTAATGTCGTTAAATGGCTCTCTCTCTATCTCTCTCTCTCTTAAAGTAGGTGAAGGGACGATCAATGAACGTAAAGAAGTTTGTATTAATTATTGTTTACCCTCTTTTAATGATTCTCTCTCTCTCTCTCTCTCTCTCTCTCTCTCTCTCTCTCTCTCTCTCTCTCTCTCTGTAAGTCAAGTAACGAAGACGGTCATGGGATTATCGGATTACTTAGCTCTCAAATCACAAATTATCTCCTCTCTCTTTCTCTCTCTCATTTTTCGATAGCAAGATAAAATTATAAAATTGTAGTGCATTAATGTCGTTAAATGGCTCTCTCTCTATCTCCCTCTCTCTCTCTCTCTCTCTCTTGTCGGTGACTTTCATTTAACGGAACAGGGATCTTGATTGGTTCGTTTCTTTGTCAATTACTTTGCACGGTGATACGAATAATAAAGTATCTTTCTTTTCATTATGTTACTGCAAATACGCAACTTGTATGTCAGTGCGTTATGGCTACTGATAAATGCTCTTATGATCCTGTGTCTTCCAAAAAAAGAGTAGAAAGTAGGAACTTGTCAGTTTCCATTTTATTATGTCCATTGGCAGGATCGAAATTCCGAAGCAACATTACCGGGCAGTACTTCTTCAACGTTATTTTGTGCACTGGCAGTCCCGATGGATTTAAGTTATTCAAAAAATCTTGCGGATATTAATGATAATTTTCATCTTCTATTGTGTCCGAGCTGAAATATTCGCAACTTTCTTCGGGGAAGTTGTACAGAAATTATGTATGAAAAATCGTAAAGTAACTAAGCCAGAAACAGCTCCATTTCAGGGAATCCCTTCTCACCCCCACCCCCTACAAAGGAGGGGGGTAGGTTGGATGAAACCCCAATACAAACCATCTTAGGGGTCCTCACCATAACCCTGCCAAGTTTCATGCCCATCTGACCAGCCGTTTGGCCGTGATCGAATGACAGACAGACAGACATTACGCCCATTATAGTATGATAAGAAAAATCAAATTTGTGGAGTTGAAAGCAACTCTAACAGCTCGTAAGATATAATAATAATAATAATAACAATAACAATAATAATAGCATGAGTCACTAAAATGGTGAAATCCGCGAATATGTAAATGTGAATATATATTAGAAATGCATAAACAAATGAGAACTTTCGAGATCCCTTGATTCTTCTCATTCGAGCACGTTCTAGAAATCTCGTTTATATATGTATTTCTAATATATATTTACATTTACACCATTGTGGATTTCTTTACCAATACTATAGAAATAATAATTCACTGCAATGTTTTTTTTCAGAATAGAACTCATAGGTATATTTCATTATTTCCTAAATCTTGTCACCTTAAAAGACAAAGGATCCCCCAAACCACATGAAAAATAATCTTTCATCAGAGAAATCTAGCCATGTATCTCCTGCAACACAAAAGATAAATTTAGTATTTAAAAATATCTCCCACAAAGCCATAAAAGAAACTCGAAAGATCTCCTGCTTTCCCGAGAAGAAACAAACAACAGCAGAGCAATGACGAATCCCCAGCAGGGGGGGGGGGGGGGGGGGGGGGGGGGGGGGCGGGGGGGGGGGATGGATGTCATTGCAGTCCCCAAGAACTCAGCATTGCGGAGATTTCCCTCCGAAACAAAAGAGCCCGGCAGACCACAGGCGTGACAAAAGGACAGGCCATAAATACCACTTGGGACGCCTGACTGAGGAAGCTTCGGGAACTTTAGGAAGCTTTGCGGATCTTGGGAAGCTTTGAGAAGATATTGGGAAGCTTTGAGGACCTTAGGTAGCTTCGAGAAAACACTGGGAAGCTTTCAAGACCTTAGGAAGCTTTGCAGAACTTAGGAAGCTTCGAGAAGACATCGGGAGCTTTGAGAACCTTGGGAAGCTTTGCAGAGCTTAGGAAGCTTCGAGAAGACATTTGGAAGCTTTGAGGACCTTAAAAAGCTTTGCAGAGCTTATGAAGCTTTGAGAAGATATTGGAAAGCTTTGCGGAGCTTAGGAAGCTTCGAAAAAGACATTTAAAAAACATTTGGAAGCTTTGAGGACCTTAGGAAGCTTTGCGAAGCTTAGGAAGCCTCGAAGACCTTAGGAAGCTTCGAGTACCTTTGGAAGCTTTGAAGACTTGGGAAGCTTTCAGGAGCTTAGGAAGTTTCGAGGACCTTAGGAAGCTTCGAGGAGCTTAGGGACCTTCGGAAGCCTTGAGGAGCTTAGGAAGCTTCGAGGAACTTAGCAAGTTTTGAGGACCTTAGGGAGCTTCGAGGAATTTAGGAATCTTCGAGAAGCATACGAAACTTCGGGCAGCTTATAAAGCTTCAAGGAGCATACGAAGCTTCAGAGAGCTTCATGACAGTGTAATATCATCACACGAGGTTCCCAGTCATCTCTCGCAGCCATAAAACCGGCGCTAAACTCGCTTAATTGGGGGAAGTTCTCGGCTCTATGGTACTACGCTAGGCGGAAGCCCCATGCACTAAGTGAGCTAAGGAGTAATTTCTTGAACTCATATTACACGGAGTAGTAACTCACCAAAAATAACTAGATGAGAGAACCGCCCCCCGCTTCTCTCCT
>NC_061107.1:99787382-99814882 GCF_015104395.2 Macrobrachium nipponense
TAAATATAATATATACTATATATATACATATATAGTATATATAATGCTTTCAGGCCTAAGATTCGATTAGGCCTAATGCCAAATGACGAATAGAGGTAAAGGATTTATTGAACCATAATTTCATGAAACATTTTATGTCAGCATATGAGAGAGAGAGAGAGAGAGAGAGAGAGAGAGAGAGAGAGAGAGAGAGAGAGAGAGAGAGACTCGAAATGGACGAAACCAAACACGCTTAGCACAAATCCAATTTAAGTTTGCCCATGTCCTCAACATTCTGACTGAAAGGGAACATAATGCATTCTCACACTCACCATTTTTAAAACCATGTCACGGTCTAATGTGATAAAAAGCAATTTCCATTAACAGCTATCAACGCCATCCGATTCCCGCATTCCATCGCTGCTCCCACAATGCTTCGTTCAGTGGTTCGGATAAAAGAGACACTGCACACAAGCTGCTCTGCAAAGCAGTTTTTTTTTTTTTCTCAGGGATGAATGCACTCATGCACAACCATCCACCTGGATTCCTTGGTTCTTTTTTTCGAACTCCCATGAGTCATGTTCCCCGTTCAACTCGGTCCTTCTTTGCAGAGGGGGATATATTGCGAATACCTGTCACACCACACATGCGCAGGCTCAAAAGTAACTCAAGCACATGCATACAGACACATTCAATGCGATGCTGCAGCTGTCTACACTAACTCTCATAAATATGTTTTATGCATGTATTTCTGCAACTGGATATACTTGCATTTGCACATAGTCACAAACATATATACGTATATGGATGCAAATATGCAGTTACAAAAACTTGCGTGTAAACACATGAATAATTTTGTGCATATGCCTACTGATGCACATACAAACATAAATACTATTATGCATACAGATGTTTAAATGTATAATTTGCATACATATGCTTATATGTATGCAGTAGCCTATAATTACACACACACACACACACACACACACACACACACACACACACAAGAGAGTAAACAGCTTTATATTTCAAAGCAAATCTGTTTACATCAGATTTTTTTTTTTGGGGTGATGCGAGGTCATTTATCCCCAAGTGTGACGTCAGCTGCATCGGGAACTTTACCCTAAGATACAACAATCTGTTGACAACAACTCCAAGCACAATAGCTGTTGAGTAACGTACAATATTCTTTTGAAACGAGAAAAAATAAAATGACAATGGTTTCATGGATAAATTACCACTATCTAATTTTGAATCTTTTCGAAAGTACCTAAGTTGAAAATGCTGGGTTATTGCATGAACTACATTATAATTATCAACACGCTTCACCCTCCGTAACTCGAGCAGTGTTATCGCCGATTCAATACACGATCTGCTCAAGGCATAAAACGTCTTTGGAATATAAAAATGGTTAAAACTGCCTGGCGTGAAATGTGTTGACAGGTAATAGCCATCCATATCTGAGAACAGAACACTAGGATAACCATGCTTTCTTTCCCATAAAATACATGTAAATTGAGAGAGAGAGAGAGAGAGAGAGAGAGAGAGAGAGAGAGAGAGAGAGAGAGAGAGAGAGAGAGAGAGAGAGAGTTGAAAAGATTTACGCTTTCCTGGCGCGGACCACGCTTAGTATGCGTTAGGAATAATATCATTAACATCATACATAATGAATGACCCTGGCATACACGGCGATGGGGCATCATCGTTATCAACTCTCCCCTGCTCTGTGACCTATTCTTCCGATCTTGCCAATGCCTCTCTTCACCCCCTGTTCCGAGAGATTTGTGATGGCTGGCGTGGACTCAGACAGACAATTTCACAGATTCGAGGCTGTGAATTAACATCTAATGAAGCTCCGTGAACCTCAACAAGTTTTGATACTGAAGAATTTGGATAGGAGGATTCAACCCAACTTCTAGGATTCAGAGATTTACTGAAGGCCGACGGATTTTCTCCTAATTTAAAGATAAAGATTTGGAACTGTGCCACCTCGGATTTTGTAATGGGCTACCTTCCCAAACCACCAATGGCTACACTAGATGCTATATAGCCAACGTTGCCGTTTTTTCTTCACATCAGTGGCTTTTAGCAGTGTCGCCATACGCAGTTCTTCTTCTTTGTTTTACGTTATTTATGATTTAATGGCGTATATAGCTGAGACGCTTAAATCTTGGCACTGTATGGAGAGCCTTGGAAATGTTCCTATCTCGTTAACATACACCTCAGTCTTTCAAGTATGTCTGTTAGGTTATCTTTATGTTAATAGATTTGTGGATGCTAAACCTCGTAGTTGCACTATGAAGCATTTGTTAGAGGAGGTGGAAAGTCAGCAAGAAGAAAGAGAATGTGTACGGTAAACGGAATGAAAGAGGTTGCGGCTAGGGGCCGAAGGGATCTGCAAAGATCGTTAAGTAATGCCTACAGTGCAACACGTGAGGTGCACTGACGACATTACCCCTCTACGGGGAAAAAATCATGGTGACTTATTTTATCTGAATCAATTCCTTTTCCAAAAAATTTAAGGACCCTCTCCATAAATTTGGTATTATGACCTTTTCCATCCGTCCTTTCCTGTTCCAACCCTTCTAATCTTGTTTTGCTTTCAGCGTAAGGGAATGACAAGAACTGTTTGGATATATCTAACAAACTAGGAAGCATGCAACTGAGCAAGACTTGAGCCTGCCTACTCATATTCTCTAATTATTTTGTATAAACTGTACTTATACTTGAGTTTTTTGAAGAAAAAAAAATTGAAACATTTGATTGCCTGTGTTCTTACTGATAATCCCTTGCAAGTAGTTCGGACCCCGGGTTCAATTATTTTTTATTGACATCTAAAAGGAGAACATTATTTTCACAGGTGCGTCAAGATCTTCAATGTTTGTTTGGTCGTTATCTAAGACTGAAGTGCTTGGAGCCTTAGTGATTAGCATTTGCTGAAAACACAAATATGCACGCACACATGGACATGACTCCAAAACAACTGGGTACTCGAAACTCGAGCTCTTCCTACAACTTGCACTGACATATTATTATTATTATTATTATTATTATTATTATTATTATTATTATTATTATTATTATTATTCTACTACTGAAGTCTATAGCTGCATCAGCTGCATTCAGTTTTTACAGAGTTTTCTCTATCTTTCTGATCACTGATTTTCAAGGTTACTGCAATCTGCCAGTAACTTGCTGATGTTGGTTACAAGCAGAATGCCGGAACCTTGAAAAATCAGTGACCAGAATGTAAATGAATGCAGTTGATGCAGCTATAGCTTTCAATAGTACAAGATTGAAAGAAGGACTATACTACCAAAATATTATTATTATTATTATTATTATTATTATTATTATTATTATTATTATTATTATTATTATTACATATTATTATTAACTAGAAGCTTGAAAGAGGATCTACTACTTAAATAATAATAATAATAATAATAATATCATTATTATTATTATTATTATTATTATTATTATTATTATTATTATTATTATTATTATTATTATCAAAATATACTGGTTTAGTACAAGTTAAGGGTCTGCTTTAACTAGGGCATTTGATGCTCTCGAGAGTATTCTTGTTTTTTATTTTTTTCATTTTTAAACTTTTTTTTTTTCACTGTACACTTAAATTTTTTAATTATGATTATTTCCAAAATAATATTAGTGCTCGCGAGTCGTATTCGTAGCATCGTTGCAAGAACGCTAACTTTTAAGGAAGTGAGGAGAGGAGAGGAGAGGAAGAGAGAGAGAGAGAGTTAGAGAGAGAGAGAGAGAGAGAGTCCACTAGGGGAGAGAGAGTCACTAGGGGCTGAAGTGGAGGACGGAAGGAGAGGAGGAAGTAACTGGTTGGGGAAGAGGGAGGGGGGGGGGGGGGGGGGAGGCGGGGGGGAGAGGTTAACTCGTTGTTAACTCGTTGCATTCCAAACCTCTTTCCAGACTGCCCATTCCAGGAACCAACCCCCCGCAAACGCGAACCATAAACTAAGGTTGGAGGAGGGGAAACTCTCCTATGGACAGAGGTATTACAGTTCTTGTTGACGATATAATTTAATTAAACTTACAAAATACCATAGAATTTCAGGTTAGAAAAATACAAAAAGATATACGACAGGAATAACAGACCTTCACCCCCCCCCCCCCGTCCCCCCCCGCAAAAAAAGAGAAAGCCATGGCGTTAAAACAATGAACTTTCTTTGGAAAACAGAAAAAAAAAAATTTTTCTCTCTCCATTGTAAAAGTAAAATCTTCAGAGGATTGAATTTCCTTCCACTATTAAGGAAGTCACGGAGTTTCAACCGACTGAAGATACGAGACTCCATGGAGTGAAAGGTGGCTGGGTACAGACGGCACAGGAAAGCGTTTTATGCATTGCTGTTGCCACGAAAGACTGGAAGATTCCATTGCCTTTTTTTTCAGTCATGATCGGGAAAGACAGAAACGTCGCGCTTGCCAGAAGGAACAGAGCAAGCAGTACGTATTATATTTTAACGTTTATGTTGATTATCAGCGTAAATAGTCAATGTCATTTTTTTACATGTATCTTTGGATCATAACATTCTTTGGCGTTTTTTTAAGTCCTGACTGAGAAAGGAAAGAATCGTTGCTTTCCAAAAAAAGAACGGAACCAATACGGATTATATTCTTAACGTTGAAGTTAATTTACAAAAATAGTCGATGTAAATTTCTAAATATCTTTGGTTGATAACATCTCAGACTGAAACTGAAAAAAGTAAATTCTAAACAAAATTAGTTAGTTAGATAGTTAGCTACTTATTTAGTTAGGCCTTCTCGTGTAACCTTAATTAGACAATTTAATAATTTATGTAAAAATAATCATACAAATAAAAGGATTGAAGTATCAATAATCATACAAATAAAAGGATTGAAGTATCAATAATCATACAAATAAAAGGATATGAAAAAGAAAGAAACTGATAATACCAGTCCATAATATCTGGAACAAAAACGGCAAAGCATCTATAACAAAATGAGAGAGAGAGAGAGAGAGAGAGAGAGAGAGAGCTATGCAGTAAAAAAAATTAGTAATCAGGAAATATCAGCAACACACGATGGGCGCAGAAACACAAACAAGTACGCAATAAACAAGATGAACAATAGACACCCAGATATACTCTTATACCGAAAGGTAGATGAAAAATGCATAACTAAAGTTTTTGATATGCGCACGCAAAAGTAATAAAAGAAGTAGATGTTTCAGTAAATTATGAAAATATCTAGGGAATTCAAATCTCTCTCTCTCTCTCTCTCTCTCTCTCTCTCTCTCTCTCTATATATAATATATATAATATATATACTTAATATATATTATAATATTATATATATATATACTATATCAATTCAAGCTACAAATGTCCTTTAATATCTAAATTCACTTTACCTCCCAAATGATATATTTTCATATATGTACCGAAGGGGAATTTTTTAATTGATAATAATTTCGTCCCCCCATGGGATCGAACCACCGTCCAAGTGGACAGGGACGAAATCAGGACAGTCAGTGACGCATCCAATCAGCCAACAGAGACGCTATAAGTTCATATCGATTCTGACCTTACAAATTATATATATATATATATATATATTATATATATATATATATTATATATATTATATTATATACAGATATACGTGTATTATATATAGATATAGTTATATATACATCTATATCTATATCTATATCTATATATATATATAAATATAAAGGTATAAGCCACGAAGGAAAAATAAACAACGGAGTTTCCGCAAGATCTTTCGACGTTCAACGTCCTTTGATCAGCAGAAAGATCTTGCAGGAACTCCGTAGTTTATTTTCCCTTCGTGGCTTATACCTTTATTTATGGATTTATCACGTTACAAACTTTCGTGATTCAGATATATATATATATATATATATATATATATATATATATATATTATATATACTATCTATAAAAAAAAATATATATATATATGAGAATAAATTCTTCTTTTAAAAACAGGATAGTCTCAAGTATAAAAAACCCATTAAAGCACACTGGTTTAAAGCATAGGCCCATATTTCGTGGGCTAACTTCCACCCTTACCAAGTAGTGAATGCATTCACTACTTGATAAGGGTGGAAGTTAGTCCACCGAAATATAGTCCTTAGCTTTTAAAACCAGAATGTTTTAATGGGCCCTTTTATACTTGATACGTGTCCTGAAGAATTTATTTACATATATATATATATATAAAATAAATACATATATATTTACCATTCTCTACTACTATGAAATTAGTCTTCAGGAGCTACTTTAAAAGTCGGGGCTAAGTCCGCTAACGAAGACAGTGTTGAAAAAGATCTTCATCATTCAGTTAAACTCTGCCTTCTAGACGTCTTTCACATATCGATTCAATAAGATTAATTTAGAGAGCAAGACTTGCAAAAGGAGGGAGCCTAATTTTTCTTAATACATCTCTTGCTGAAGTCTTGCTCGTGCAAGATCTAAGTTATACGTCTGCATTAGTATTGTGCTACTTTTTTCAATTTAATCTCTTAAATCTCTTAAAGCAGTTCCAAATATCTTACTTGTATGCAGGGAAAGAGGAGATTGTGAAGCGCTCTCTCTCTCTTCTCTTCTCTCACCCCTCACACACACACACACACACACACACACACACACACCACACACATATATATATTAATATATATATAGTTATATATATATTTAATAATAGTATATATATATATATTATATATATATGCATAACATTTACATACTACGAAGTACGAAGAACTGTATCAGATTTCATGTTTCTGCAAAAGGAGAGATTTAGGCTGACCTGCATCGCAGCAGCCTCCCAGTCAGTCTGGGCCAGGGAGTTAATCTATAAGGCTCCCTTACTAGGCTGCAACTCCACTGCCTTGTCTAAGGCTATTTATCAAAGGCTGAGGGACCTCCGCCCTCAGAGAAGAGACGCTGTTGTGGAGGATTTCACATGGGGTATTCCAGTCTACTTTATCTAGCTGCTCAGGGAGACTGGATAGCCCATGTTAGGTGCTTAAGTCTCCACTCATCTTGCCCCAGTGTACACCAAAAGCTTCTATAAGATGGCCGTCTGTTAGGAAGACGGGCAATTCGTCCCTGTTTTGATAAACTGGCGTAACCAAATTTTTTTTTTAAGCTTTTTAGCCAGAATGACTCCGCTTTTAGTACTCTGTGACATATCAAAACTTAAGTGTTTGTGCTGTCCTATTTCCAAAACTAGTGTCCTCAAAGGATAAGCTAATTTACAGGCTCTGAATAATACCAAAATCTTTGAAGCCAATATTCATTCCAGCTGAGGCGATCAAGTTGAGCATGCTCGCATGCAGTGACTTGGGGAGCCACAGATACAGGAATTCTCTGTTCAAAGTGTGACTCCATGCCCGCCAATTTGAAACGTCAAACATTCCAAGTTGCAACAACTGCATTTGTCGACAACGATAACATTTTTAAACAATAAATTATAAGAAAGAAAAAAATTTAAATTTTCACACAATTTGTTCACCCAGTAGAATCATTCGGCCCACACAGACTATGCAAATAGTTGAAGAAGTTACAGCCATAAACCTGTACGTGAAAACCGATAAAACTAAGTAAAAAGTGACAATAAAACGGGTGGCGTTTGGTAGCAAAAAGATATATAGGAAACACCATAAAGAACGGAATTTGGCTACAGGAAAAAAATGCCGTTAAAAAAGTAAGACAGAGAGAAAAAAGGCTGGTATTCACTGACAGGCAAAAAGAATGTGCGAATGTTGCTGCCTTTCCTCATACTCTCTCTCTCTCTCTCTCTCTCTCTCTCTCTCTGTTGGTCCCCATATATAACGATTGAATTAAAAGCTCTGAGACACTGAAGATTTCACACCAACAAATGCAGTAACACCTCGAACGTAAACGAACTTAGAGATTATACAAAATTCAAGAACTGTTTTGCTCCATCATCAATAAAATTTGAAAACAAGTGAATGAAACGAAAAGCAAATACATTGGACGCTCGGAAAATATTATCAGTAATGATCCCACAGAAGTTGATATCCCTTTTGATGGGACAGTGTTAATTAAAGACTAACAAATAAACCTACTGACTAATAATTTATCACTCATTCAGCAAGGGTATACTACCGAGGCATACGCGCGCACGCATGCACACACACATATACAAAACAATTATACGCGTATTTAATCTATATATAGATATATTATTATAATATTATACCAACTACATTTATGGATGGATATATATATACATACATATATATTCGATATATATTATATATATATATTATTATATATATGTGGTGCCATAAATATACTATATATATAACATAACAATATACGCATATAGTTTATAACTATAAGTTATATATTATATATTATATATTATAATATATATATATATATACTATATCTATATATGGTGAATAGGGCCCTTAAGTATTCATCTTCTTGGAAAATTTTTCATGATGAGATTTAATTTTTGCTGAGTTTTTTCAAGTCCAACTCTTTTCCACAAGACTTATTTTTAAAAATTGCCAACCAGATACTCTCGAGTTTTTTTCAGCCTTTATCTCCTAATTTTGATGTTCCAAAAAGGTTATTTTTATGCTACTCTTCCTCATATTTCTGATCTGAAATTCATATCCAATTTAAAAGAAATCATTGAACAAGAAATTCCGTGTCTCGAGGTCAAATTAATATCAAACAATCCTTGTACCATAGGTTCTTTTTTTAATTTCAAAGATCGCCTTCAGCCCTTCATGAGATCCAACGTCATATACAAATTTACATGCCCTGGATGTCCAAGTTCTTACGTTGGTTCAACTCGAAGGTTGCTGAGGGTTCGATATTGCAGTCATTTAGGTTTTAGTTTCCGAACAGGACAAAGAATAAAACAACCTTAATTTTCTAATATCAGGAACCATGCTTTTAATTGTAAAATTGAGCTCCAGAAAGAACAGTTCTACAATAATAGATCATGTCAAACATCCTATCCCCTAATCACTTAACTACCCTCGAGTCATTATACATTAAGAAACTTGTTCCTTCGTTAAATGGTAATACTTCTTCAACCACTCTATACCAGGCATTAACGTAGTCACCTGCATTTGACGACAGGTCATTCCAACTTCTCTCCTCATGGGCGGTTAGTGTTTTGGGTGTTCACTCTCTTTTTACTGTTTTTACTGTGTACTTTTTTATTTTATTTTAAGACTATTCTAATACATGTGAGTTCTGTTTGTGTTTTATGGTTTTATATGTTATTGATTTGTCTTATTGTTCTTTGCAGACTGATAATATGCACAAGAATGTTCATGTTGGGAAAAACGTTTCGTTATAATAAACTTTGATCCTTTTACCAACTCGTATCATGGACACCCTCGAAGATTCGTATATATTTCTCCACGAACGACTATATATTATATATATATTATATGATATATATTAATATATATATATATATATATAATATATGTATGATAGATATAATATATATATAGAGATATATGTATATATATATATATAATATATGATAGTATATATATAAATATATATATGTAATATAGTATAGATATATGTATATATAGATCGAGTACATATTATATATATACATATAATACTATATACTATATATATAACATATATATATATATATATATATATAATATATAATATGTATATATATATATAGATAATATATTTATGTATACATGTACATACTATAATATATGTCTAATATATATAGTATATAATGTATATATAGTATATGTATATATATATGTATATATATGTATATGTATATAATAGATATATGGATGTATATATATATATATGTATATATATATATATATGTATGTATATATATATATAGTATATAATATATATAATATATATATATATATTTGTATATACTATATATATAATATAATATATATATATGTATATATATATATATATATGTAGATATATATATAGATATATATATGTGTATATATATATATATATCTATTATATATGTTATATATATATGTATATATATATGTAGATAATATAGTTATATATATGTATATATGTATATGTATATATATATATCTATATATATATATATATATATATAATATAATATATATATATATAATCTAATAAAAGGAGCCATAAAAACACCAAAACAGAGAAAAAAGTACTATATTTCAGAGACTGCTGTAACCCCTCTCTCAGGTAGATGAATGAGAAAAGTTCACAGAAAGGTGGTATTTATAACAAAGAGGTCCCTCCACCAACAAGCCATTTTAAGTCACCCCCGCTGATAATCTTCCTCTAATCTTCTTAAGGGTTGGTTGAATGAAGACGTTGTCGATCGTGTCCGAAATCCATCCTCCTTTTGAGATGTTCATTACCTGCCTCTCTTTTATTAAGGCCGATTCCATCATTTGACTCTTGTACCGGCAGTTGCTGCTATAAATTACACGTGACAAATTCCAGTTTATTCTATGGTATGTTCATTTATATGGTTTGAAAATAGCCGAGTTCTGTTGTCCATACCTAACTGACCGTTTGTGTTGTATTAATCTCTGGGGAAGGGATTTACCTGTAAATCCGATGTAGATGGTCACAGTCCTGGCATGGGATTTCGTATACCCCAGAGTCCTTTGGAGATGTCTTTTGTTGGACGTTAATCAGGGATTTGGCTAAGGTGTTGGGTAAGTAAATACAAAAGGGTTCGATTTTCCGAGGGGGTTGGTTATTCTCTTAATCGTGTCCAGGTGGGGAATTATTTTATTTTATTGTTGTTGTATCTCTGGTCTTGTCTTTAGGGGGTCGGTAGAAAATTACGTTAGCTTTGTGAATTGCTTTCTCAATTATATGGTCAGGATATTTTAAGACGAAAGTTGCTTGCGAATTAGTTCAAATTCTTTTTCCAGGAATTCTGGGGAACAAATTCGTAAGGCTCTTAAGAACAAGTTACTAGCTACACCTATTTTGATAGAAATGTCATGATAGCTAAAGTAGTGAATGTATGAAAGTGAGAACGTTGGTTTTCTGTATATGGTAAATTTGTATTCTGTCGTATCTCTGATTATTAAAACATCAAGAAAAGGAAGGAATTTTGTTGTCTGTTTCCCATTCAACTTTAAATTTGATGCTGGGCACTAATGTGTTTTAATTTCGAGAGGAATTCATTGAAATTGCCCCAACCTATATCCCAAAACTGTTAGGATATCATCCACGTATCTCATCCACAGCATGTTTTTGGGTTTTATTGCATTTATTACTGTAGTTTCAAAGTATTCCATGTACAGATTGGCTAGAACAGGACTTAAAGGACTACCCATATACTACACCCGAATTTTTGCTTGTAGAATGATTCCCCGAATGAAAATACGTTATTAGATGCACATAATTCAACTAGCTTTATTATTTGTCAAGCGCCAATGGGAAATGATCTGAATAGGGGGATAATTTTACCTTAAAAACTGAAGAACGTCCTGTACTGGTACTTTAGTGAACAAGGAATCTACATCAAGGCTTAAAGTTTTATGTTGTGAAGTGGTATATGTTCTCTGAATTTGTGACAAAAAATTCTTCCGAATGTTAATGTGACTGGGAGAAAAAGTGCCTAAAAAAGGGGAAAGGAGGCCAGCTAACCATTTAGAAATTTTTGTAATGAAAGCACCGGCACATGAAACGATGGGTCTGAATGGAGATTGTCTTTGTGAGTTTTGGGAAGGCCATAAAAATAGGTAATTTAGGATTAATACTTTAAATTTCTCAATAGTTCAATCTCTTTTTGTCTTTGCCAATTAATCTTACTTTCCGAAAAAAATTCTGTGGGAACGTTTTGGAGGATTTTTCGTCAGTTTTCGTATGTGTTTGTGTCGCTAAGGGAGCTGGTTGATTTGTCAAGGTAGAAGTCTTTGTCCATTATTACGATTTTGCCGTCTTTGTCGGATCTACTTATTATCATCTAACTTTTTTAGCGAGTGGATGGCTCTATCATGAATCTGCGGGGAACAGGATATTTCTTATGTAAGTCAGTTAAAGCATTTAGTAACACTCCTTTTAAACATATCTCTTCACGGTTGTAGTTTTGTCAGATATGAATTTATCAAAAGCCACTATGAAGTCTAGGTTGTTTTTGCGGTCTGGCATAAGGGCAAAGGATAAGCCTAAATTTAAAACTAAATGTTGATTACAGTAAGGGGGGTGTTGGATATGTTTAAAACTTTGTCTTGTTGCTCAAGATTATTCCATGCACTATTGTCTATTAGGTTATTTAACTTGCGTAGAAGTCTGTTGGAATGAGTCACGCTATTATAGGCAGCAATGTCGGAACAGAATGAAATCAGATACCTGTATATGTGGTCCGTAGTGAGGAGGCGAAGATTAGACTGGGTTCCTATATCACTCTGCGTAGTACGAAGATGTCGTTTTTCGTATCGGTGATTCTTTCCTCCAGGAAAATCTTGTGTGAGAGAGGGAAGGGGTCCGATTGCAGAGTCCATCTCCGAATCCGTACATTTTTGGTAGTACTTGTTCTTTGAGGCATTCTTCTAAAAAGTGTTTTTGGTTTTTCAGCGGTGTAGTCTGATCAGTTCTTTTTCAAACTTGCGAAAAATTGGCTTGACTTCTGGAAGTGAGTGAAGAATCCTGGAAAAGGCGGTGAATTCCATAATGGGCTGAAAATGACTGGTATAAATGTTCTGTAACAACAGAGTTCCATCTAATAAAAGGAGCCCATAAAAACACCAAAACGAGAAAAAGTACTATATTTCAGAGACTGCTGTCTCCCTCTTCAGGTAGATGAATGAGAAAAGTTCACAGAAAAGGTGGTATTTATACCAAGAGGTCCATTCCACAAACAAGCCATTTTAAGTCACCCCCGCTGATAATCTTCCTCTAATCTTCTTAAGGGTTGGTTGGTGAATGAAGACGTTGTCGATGTAGATTCCTTGTTCACTAAAGTACCAGTACAGGACGTTCTTCAGTTTTTTAAGGGTAAAAATATTCAGATCATTCCCATTGGCGCTTGACAAAATAATAAAGCTAGTTGAATTATGCATCTAATAACGTATTTTCATTCGGGGAATCATTCTACAAGCAAAAATTCGGGTGTTAGTATGGGTAGTCCTTTAAGTCCTGTTCTAGCCAATCTGTACATGGAATACTTTGAAACTACAGTAATAAATGCAATAAAAACCCAAAAACATGCTGTGGATGAGATACTGGATGATATCTAACATTTTGGGTATAATAGGTGGGGCAATTTCAATGAATTCCTCTCGAATTAAACACATGCCCAGCATCAAATTTAAAGTTGAATGGGAAACAGACAACAAAATTCCTTTTCTTGATGTTTTAATAATCAGAGATACGACAGAATACAAATTTACATATACAGAAAAACCAACGTTCTCACTTTCATACATTCACTACTTTAGCTATCATGACATTTCTATCAAAATAGGTGTAGCTAGTAACTTGTTCTTAAGAGCCTTACGAATTTGTTCCCCAGAATTCCTGGAAAAAGAATTTGAACTAATTCGCAAGCAACTTTCGTCTTTAAAATATCCTGACCATATAATTGAGAAAGCAATTCACAAAGCTAACGTAATTTTCTACCGACCCCCTAAAGACAAGACCAGAGATACACCCAACAATAAAATAATAATTCCCCACCTGGACACGATTAAGAGAATAACCAACCCCTCGGAAAATCGAACCCTTTTGTATTTACTTACCCAAACACCTTAGCCAAATCCCTGCCAAATGATTAACGTCCAACAAAAGACATCTCCAAAGGGACTCTGGGGTATACGAAATCCCATGCCAGGACTGTGACCAATCTTACATCGGATTTACAGGTAAATCCCTTCCCAGAGATTAATACACACAAACGGTCAGTTAGGTATGGACAACAGAACTCGGCTATTTTCAACCATATAAATGAACATAACCATAGAATAAACTGGAATTTGTCACGTGTAATTTATAGCAGCAACTGCCGGTACAAGAGTCAAATGATGGAATCGGCCTTAATAAAAGAGAGGCAGGTAATGAACATCTCAAAAGGAGGATGGATTTCGGACACGATCGACAACGTCTCATTCAACCAACCCTTAAGAAGATTAGAGGAAGATTATCAGCGGGGGTGACTTAAAATGGCTTGTTTGTGGATGGGAAGACCTCTTGGGTACCTAAAATAACCACCTTTTCTCGTGAACTTTTGCCATCTTAATCTACCGTAAGAAGGGAGGGAGCCAGCAGTCTCTGAAATATAGCTTCTCTGCCTACTTTTTCTCTGTTTTGGTTTGGTTTTTGTTTTTTAGGGCTCCTTTTCTTATTAGATGGAATACTCTGTTGTTACAGAAACATTTATACCAGTCCATATATTATATATATATATATGCATAATAATGTATGGTGGTATCATCTAATTAATTTTTTTTTAGTTTTATTTAAATTATATCTACTATTATATCTATATTATATATATATTATATTATAATATGTATATTGATATTATATTATTAATTTTTTAATATATATATATATATATATCATATATATTATATGGAATATATATGTCTATAAGTTAATATATAATATATATAATATTATGTGGTCTTAATATATATATGTCTATATGATATATATATAAGATTATATATATATATATATATATGTGTATATATATATATGTTTATAATATATATATATATAATATATATATATATATATATTGTATATACACCACATATATTAATATATATATTATTATATATATAATTATATATCTATAATATGTATTTATATCTAATATCTGATAATTATCATATATATATTATGTGTATATATATATGTAATATATATATATTATATATGTTTATATATGATAATTATATATCCATAATATATATAATATATATTATATAATCAATATAATATATAGTGTGTGTATTATATTGTGTATGTATTATATCTATATATTAATATATATATAATAAGTGGGTTATATATTATTATAATAATATATAATATATATATATCTTATATATAAATGTATATATATAATATATATATTATGTGTTATATTATATTATATATTATTATTATACTTATATCTATATATATATGTGTGTATAATCTATAATATATATATATATATATCTATTATATAATAATAAATGTGCATATATATATGTATAATAATATATATATGAAATATATATATATATAGTATATATATATATATATGTATATATATCTATGGTATATATATATATGTTATTATATCTATATAATATGTATATATTATATATTGTAGTGTATATATATATATGTGTGGGGTGTTGTGTTATATAATATATATACATATATATTGATATATATAATATCTATAATATATATTATATATGTGTTATATATTAATTATATGGTGCGTTATATATTATATATTATATATTATATATATATATATATATATATATATATGGTGGTATAATATAAGTAATATGTATTCTAATATAATATACCACACCACACAGATAATATATATATATATAATATATATATATAGATATACACACCACACAATTATATATATATGATATATATAGATGAATATATAATTCAATATATATATATACATACACACACTAGATATAATATATATAATATGTGTGTAATTAATATAATTGGTGTATAATATAATATTATTATATATAGATATATATAATATAATAATGATATATAATATATATAATATATATATATATATATATATGGTATTATATTATAAATATATATATAATTAATATAGTATATATATATATAAGATATATAATATATATATATGTGATATATAATATATGTATATCTATTATATATCTGTGGGATATATTATATATGTGCTAAAAAATATATCTCTATTGTGTATATATATATATTATATTGTGTAATATGATCTATAGTATTACTGATATAGATATATATATATTCCTATTATATATTATATCTATATACAAACACATATATATAATATATAATATGTGTAATATTATTATAATATATATATATATATTATAATATATATATATATGTAGTGTATAATATATTGTATATATATATACTATAACATATATATTATATATATATTAATATCTTATATATAACTATATAATATAATATGGGTGTGTATCTAATATACTATATTAATATAATATCTATAATTAATTATATTCTATCTATATATATGTGTGTAGAGACTATATAATATATATATATTATAATATATATATATATATAATTGTGGTAATACTATCTATATGGTATATTAGAAATATAATATATACATATATTTATAATATATATATATGTGTGTATATATATCATTATATATACTATATATATATATGATATATTATATCTAATAATATCTATGTAATTATATATATATATATAATATATTCATATGTGTATTATTATATATTTATATTATATATATATGTATTGTAATATTATATGTGTGGGGATATATATATTTTGAATATATAGATCATATAATATATATATATATAGTTATCATATGGTATATATATATATATATCTATATATATAAATAATATTAGTGTAGGTATTAATATATATATATATATTATTAGAGTTATATAATCTAATATTCGTATGTATGGTAGTATATTATATCATATACTTAGATACTATATAGATAATATAGTATATATAATATAGATATATGAATGTAATATAATATATGCAAGTAGGTATAGTATATATTAGGTTGTATATAATATATATAGATATATATATAATGGACTTACCTTTTATTAATATGTGTACTGATTATATATATATATGATATGTGGGCATATATATATATATATATGTATATGATATATATATATATGTAGGTTCATATCTATATATGTATATAATATATGGATGGTAAATATATATAATATTGTATAATATATAGGTATATATATATAGTATGGGGTGTATATATAATCAGGTATGGGTTTTTTTATAATAGTTATATTATGATATGATAGATATTATGATAGAGTATATATATATAATTAAATATACAACACCACACAAATATAATATATCTTATATAGATATATAAATATTATATAATATATAATATGATATACACCCACATCAGATATAATATATAGATGTAGATATATATATCTATATATATATATATATATATATATATATATATATGTATATAGATTAGTTATATATATAATATAATTATATTATATAATATATAATATATATATAATAACTATATTATATATAGTATATGTTATATTATTCTATATATATATATATATTTATACTATCTCTATATATAGATGATATTATGTATTATATATGTATCTAGATATATATATATAAAGTCATATATATATAATGTATATATATTACTATATATAATATAATATATGATATATATATATATATATATATATATATATATTATATAGAGAGAGAGAGAGAGAGAGAGAAGAGAGTTAGAGAGAGATGAAGAGAAGAGAGAGAGAGAGAAATAAAAAGGCAGCAGAAAGTCACTGAACGTAGTCACGCTGACGAAAAGATTGGAAGAATAAAAGAAGATTTCTATTAAAGGGCGATGCTACTGATAGGGTCAATCGTGCGGTGGACTGAAATAAGGTCAGTCATAAAAGCTTGTTTTAACAAGGGCAATTTTCTGGCTTCTCCATAATAAACTGGTGAAAACAAGTTTCATTTTACGAAAATAACATTTTGGTGTATTTACTTCCAATTATACTGGGATACTGTATTACACACCACACATCTTTGTAATATATATATATTAATAAATATATATCTATAATCTATATATATCTATATATATATATATATATACACCACACCATACGGCACAGTGACTGGGAGCATGGATAAAATTTCAATCTACTCCATCATACTATAACGGCATTTGTTTCTTCAACTATTCGAAATCTGCCAAAAACAAAAGTTAAAATTTCCGCAATAAAAATACGAAAAATGCTACAAAATATTGTTAGATATGTTAAAGTAAAGTGCATATATTGGCAGGACGGAGAGAACTTAAAAAAAAAAAAAATAATCTTGTGACTCCGAATGATGTAGAAGAGGAAAGTAGGATGAAGGAGGGGTTACCTCATGTGGTGTCAGGAACACTGCCAGGACACTATAACTGGTTCACTTAAGGTAGATTCTTGGGTGATCCCTATGCCTAAGAGACGTTAGTTTGGCGGCCGCTGATTGGCTGGGAGCTGCCTACCTCCCGGTACCAGCCAATCAGCGGCCACCAAACAAACGTCTCGTAAGAATAAGGCTCATCCGAGAATCTACCTTAAGTGAATCAGTTATAGTTAGTTTATGACGCAAGTTGAAACCAAGAGAAGGAAAGTAGGCATTTTAAGAGTATATATCGTGTGATTAGGAGATTACAATGGAAGCTAAGTTTGTTTTCGGTAAAATATCAATCTTTGCTACCTGGTTTAGGAGAAGAAAAAAAGGTGAATAGTGCCAGGTGATACGGGAATGAAAATTGGAACAAGAAGAGACAGGTAGACTCAGAATGCCTGGAATAAAGAGAACTAAATCTTTTACAAATTTTATAGGAAGAAGAAAGAGAGCTAAATGCAGAATGACCGTACGTGCACTTCAGATAGAGCTTAATGGTGAGGCAATCCCTGTTGTAATTGTAAGTACCGGGATCTGAATTATATCTAGAAGCACGGGAGTAACGTTGCTAATAGAGATTTCATGTCAGTATGCAAATTAGCTGTAAGGCAAGGAGACTTCATTTTTACCTCGGCGATCCCTCCTGAAATATCAAATCTATTTTGCCCGTGAACCTACTTCTATCTTCCAAGAAACGACTTTTTTTTCATCTCTCACAATGAATTTCGTCTGCTTTATCATCCAGTAAATTTAGCATTCAAACATAAACATAGAATGACACTGTAATTCACTCTAACAGGTAATATGCCAACATAAAAGACTGGTTTGTTTAAAATCGAAATCGGCAATACACTGAACAGTATTCACGGCTTAGGATATGTTTATTAACAATATTCACGTTTCTCGTCAAAATAGATGGCAATACACAAGTAATGTTTGCACTTGCCATGCACATGTGACATCTTAAATACATCATGCTGCTATGAATTTTCTTGCTTATGATTTTGTGATAGTTGAACACGGAGTCTATTTCGAGTAGTTTAAAGTGGAAATTGGTGCAATGTAAAATTTTAAAAAGTCGAGCAATTAGGTGCCAAAGGACGATGAGGAATGGATGGAAAGTAAATGGCAAAAAGCAATGCACTTTGGTAACCTAAAGAACCTTCAATGAAATTTAAAGTTCGCTACACATGCCACACTTCAGACATTAACCTAGTATGGAAACAAGATTACAATGTGACACTGAATTATATGGCGTCATAATGAGCCTAATTTAAAGAAAACATTCCATAACTACCTGCCATACCCTTCACAATAATGATCGGATCTACTTTCGAACTTATAGCAACAAGTTCAACTGCAAATTTGCAAAAAAGGAAAAAACAAAATAAAATTGTTAAAATGCTTTTTTTTGGTTTTTGCCTGAAGCATCAAGTACAGAAACATCAAGTACTCTGTTGGAAAGACCAAAATGTGAAAACAAAAGACTTAAATTAAAAATACAAGGTTTTTGTGCTTGGTAAAACGACTCTTGTCTTTTCAATAACAGAAACATCACCGTAGTAACACTGTTGCAAAGTAACCAAAATGTAAAAAGACTAAATAAAATACAAGGTTTTGTTGCCTGTAAACGACTCTTGTCTTTCAATAACAGAACCATTAAGTACTGTTGGCAAAACCAAAATGTAAAAAGACTAAATAAAACACAAGGTTTTGTTGCTGTAAACAAAAACGACTCTTGTTTTCTTTCAATAACTGAAATAACATCAACGTTTAGTACCACTGTTCGCAAAGACCAAAAATTGTAAAAAAAGACATAAACAATAAAATAACAAGGTTTGTTGCCTGTAAACGGGGGGGGGGGGGGGGGGGGGGGGACTTTGTTGCTTTCAATGACAGAAACATCACGTAGTACACTGTTGCAAAGACCAAAATGCAAAATGGCTGTTTTCCCAGAAACCGGAGCCTTGACATATCTACTAAACAAACACGAGATGAAAAAACGGTCGTCCACCGAGCTGTCGACGACCCTTCCACCTCGATAAATAGTGCATGACATGTAGCTAAACGCTGTCTAATACGAGGCAACAGCCAGAGAAATGAAAGGGGACGGCCCTGCGCTTCTCTTATCAGTCAACCTCGTTCATTTTCAGAAAAGACACGACACCAATTACGGCCAGGTAAATACGCCGGCCCCTTCACCTTGTATTGCTATTTGTAAAGGACAAGGAAGGCTATTTCGAACAGTTTTTTTTTTTTTTTTTTTTTTTTTTTTTTTTTTTTTTTTTTTGCTGCCAGTTGGACAATCCTTCCCCCCAATTCACTTCATACTCTTCTCTCTCTCTCGTCTCTCCTCTCTCTCCTCTCTCTCTCTCTCTTCGAAAAAACACAACTATGTTAATAGAAAAAAAAAAAGATGTGTTCATTATGTATCAAACAGAATGAAATGCTTTAATAGTAGTTGATGAGGTGAGGTAATGATAAAATGGAAAATATTAATAACCACTTAAATAAGTCTATAAGTAAAAACGAGGCCTCTCTCTCTCTCTCTCTCTCTCCTCCTCTCTCTCCTCTCTCTCTCTCTCTTCTCTCTCCGAAAAACACATGAGTTGTAAACAAAAGATGGTGGTTCATTATGTATTCAAAACAATTAATTGGTTGTAGTACGTTATGGGCAAGGTTTTTGGATAATGATAAAATGGAAAAAGTAGTTAGTAAACTAACTTTAACTAAGTATATAAGCAAAGAGGCCTCTCTCTTCTTCTCTCCCCTCTCTCCTCCTCTCTCTCTCTCTTCTCTCCTCTTCTCTCCTCTCTCTCGTCTCTTCTTTCTTTAAAGGTTTCCACACACGTTTTGCCAAAGCCGGAAATTCCTTAAGTTTCTTTGAACTCTAATTACATTCTTTGTAACATTCCCATAAGTTTAAGTTATGGAATACAAAACTTTTCTTATTTCTCATTCAATTTCAGGGACTATGCTAGAGAGAATGAGGGCAGGCGGCTTGAGTATCCCCCCCCCCCCTGAAAACTACTGCAAATAAAGGGGCGGGAGAAGGAAGGAGGGGGGAGGGGGGGGGGGAAGGGGGGGGGGGACTGTGTCGGTGCTAGTTTAGTTATCCAGAGTCACTTTCAGCATTTTGGGGGGAGGGGGGGGGGGTGGGGGGGTTTGGGGGGGGGTTGGGGGTGGGTTTGTTTTTGGGGGGGGGGGGCGGGGGGGGGGGGGGGTTTGGGGGGGTTCTTTTGGGGGGGGGGGGGGGGGGGGTTTTGTTTTGTCGCTTAATAATCCTTACAGATAGGAATTTCTTTTGCCCCGCCCCCCCGACCCCGATTAGACGACAAAAATAAAAATTTTTATGGGGTAAATTGTAAATTAGCAGCAGCAAATCATAAGGAAAATGGCAATTCGAGGAACACACTCCACATTATACTCGTGGTATTATTATCAATATAGCTTATTTTTATAAGATTATATATGTATATATAATATATAATATAATTAATAATATATATTCTATTACAATACAATATAAATATATATAATAATAAGATCTATAATATATATATAAAATAATTATATTATATATATATACTAAATAATTAGTATATAATATATACGTTATGATATGTTATGAGGTCCTCATAACCATCACCGGGTGTTGTGATTCATATAAATCATTAAGCTACCAAAATGCCGTTTAATATCTAAATTCGGCATCTACCTCGGAATGAAGTACTTTTATTTTCTTATATTGTTTAACCCGACAAGGGGAAATTTTTTAGTTGACAATAATTTTCGTCGGCTCACGGGCCGCGAACCTTAGGGAACCAAGAAACAAGAAATTCAGGACGGCGGTATATGTTGAACCGCTTCATCCGGTATACTCGTGTGATAGCCCGGTGTGTGGGTTTAGAGCGCTTCAACGTGACGCCCTCCCTCCCTGATTTCTAGGTTTCCCTATAGGCGTTCGCACCGTGGAGCCCGACGGAAATATCAAACTGAAAAATTCCCCTTCGGGTAAACATAACATGAAAATATCATTAATCTGCGGTAGAGAGAATTAGCTATTAAAAGGTTATTGAAATATAATAGTATTTTTTTATATTATAATATAATATATATATAGATTATATTATATATAATATATATATGTTCTATATATGTATATAATTAAGTTCTACTGAAAAATTGAAATTCATAATAAAATCGAGAGATTTCAGCATTTTGTAATTCATGGCACTGCTTCCATATTCTTTAGAGATTCTGGAACTCTATTTGATCTTTGTTCTAAGTTTTCCTAATCTCTTTGACTCGTTGCTAAAAAAAAGGAAAAAAAGAAAAAAAAAAAGATCAGAAAGTCCCTCTACCGAGTCATATGATCCCTAATCATCTTATGGACTTGATGGATATACTTTATTGAGACTTTTACTAGATTTCGTTTTCTGATATTTTTCCGAAGACTAAATTGATAATCTTAGACTTTTAATGTAATCTTAAAGGTTAGCCCAATTTTTGCCTTTACTTGATATTTAAGAAACCTGTATTTGTATCCATCTGAGCATCCATCAGACTCCAGCCAAACTCATCAAGTTCTGAAGGAGACTCCAAATCCTTGTTCATATTTATTTAGTGATCGTCTTCCGGCCATAATACAAAAGACTAACCGGAAAAAGCTACTTTTGATTTGTGGTCTTACAACTGATAATTAATAAGATGGTTTTCATTAATCAAGAGATTCTTGTCAAAAAAAAGAGAGAAAAAAAAAAAGAAGAGAAAACTGCACCCTAAAGACTAACTTGGCCACCAGACAGACAAACATTAGCTGACTGGTAAACATAAAAGGTAAAGAATAGCAAACTATAACACCATAATTGTTGAAATGGCTGACCATTTCTGCTCCTGACGAAGATGCATAAACATAGCAGTGAGGAAAACAACTCAGCCAAACATAATCATGAAATTTGTGTGGTAAATAAGCTTAAGAAACGCACCTGTATTAAATAAACATTAGTGTCTGGGGCACTATTCAGTCTTTAACAAACACCAGTATGACAAAATCAATTAGAAATCACCTTACGAAGATACACAAATACATATTAAGACGGGAAAAGGGTTCAAACATCATTATGAAACATGCATTGTAGCTCATCGTCAAAGTGTCCGCGAAAGACAAGAACTGACTGCTGATGTGAGAAGTTTCTGAAGGATTTCCATCGTCACTGGACGATTGTGTTAATATAATCTTGAAGCCACGAGAATTATCTACACTGCTCTTTGATCTTTCTGACTCATACCCTTTCCTCTCATAATCGCTTCATTTCTAAACGTCTCGTTATCAGGAATTAATTATCTAGAAGTTTACACATTCATTGATGGCAGAAAATTCAAATGAGACAACGAAGATGACTTAATTCTCGTCCTCGTATTTATTCATATTGCAGTCGCTTCTCTCTTTGAGGTCCTACACAGGCCATTGCGAGAAATTCATGTTTACGATTTGGAGGACAAAAAAAAAAAACGAGAGAGAGAGAGAGAGAGAGAGAGAGAGAGAGAGAGAGAGAGAGAGAGAGAGAGAGAGAGAGAGAGAGAGAGAGAGCTTTGTCGATTATTACCCATAAAACTTCGTATCTGTTAGAGATCATCTGATATGAAATTCTCATGGCTTCAAGAGAATATTATTAACACAATCTTCTCGTGGCAAAAGGAATACCTTCAGAAACTTCTCACAGCAGCAGTTATCTTTTGGTGCATAAGTATAATCCAAACACAGAGGGAATGTTATGAAAAAAGATCGAACTTACACAGAGGGTATATATGTCATCCATTTGTCATTAACCTTCAAAAAATGAAAATATTCCATCAGATACCCGATTGCCGATAAGTAATACGGCCCGTCACTTAGAAAAGTAAATATAATTCATGTATCTCTATATGATAACTCACCAAAATGTATCCTTTTACTTTTATTCGCGTGTTTAACAACGTTGGTTTACAGGTAATAAATTTTACGTTTTGACTTCTGTCGTCCAGCCTGGCCCAGTCTCTTTCATGACCGATTACTCTGACAGTATTGGATACACTATAGTAGATTCACATCAACCGTGCATTTGATGTCTAAGCCAGTCCCTTACGACGCTCCTGATTGGCTGTTGATAAGCCAATCACAGGGCTGGAAACTCTCAGTCTCTCGAGAGAGTTTACATAGGCAGGATGTATGTTCCACCTCTCCTGAGGGGTATTTATGAAAGAAGTATCCCTCAGGAGAGGTGGAACAAAGATCCAACCCAATCAGGAGCGTCGTAAGGGACTGGCCTAAACATCAAATGCACGGTTGATGTGAATCTACTAGAGTTACTCAATAATCTCTTCTTCACAGATCAATTCGTAACACTTGACCGCGGACCTTCCATTAAGCCTCGTATAAAAAAAGTTTCCTTAACCAAACACAGCTTGATCTTACAACCATTTCATAACGTGTTGCGACTTTCCACTTGAACTCAAAGCCACTCCCCTTCATCCCCTCACTCAACGATATTTTTAGAAAAAAGCCTTCAAATCCGGAGAGAGAGAGAGAGAGAGAGAGAGAGAGAAGGAGAGAGTTACAAGGATTAGGATGTCTCAAAGACTTGTTAGTCCATCCGAGGAGACATCGTGTGCTCACTTATCTGAAGGAGCATGTGTTACTGTTCATTCAAAGTGTCCTAATGATTTTGTCTAGCTTGCCTTTGAACTCTTCCACATTGTTGCTGTTTACAACTTCTGGTGGCAGTTTATTCCATATGTCACATATCTTGTATGTAAATAAGTTCCCACTATGGAATGTGTTGTATTTCTTAAGCTCTAGTTTGCATCCATTATTTCTTGTCTGCTTTTCGTTTAATGTACATTGGTTACTGTCTACTTTTGTTATGCCTTTCAGTATTTTAAATGTTCCTATTAGTTGTCCTCGCAATCGTCGTGTTTCTAAGCCATTCATGTTCAGGCTCTCTAGTCGTCTTTGGTAAGCGACTCGCCGAATGGATGGAATTAATTTTGTGGCTCTTGCTTGTACCCCTTCTAATCTATTTATGTCCTTTCTTAGTGTTGGTGACGAAAACTGCACTGCATATTCAAGATGAGGTCTAACTATTGACGTGTAGAGCTTCAGCACCGTTTCGTTGTTTCTGTATTATAATTGCCTCTTTATGTATCCCACTATACTCTGTTTTTTTCCATCTGTCCACCCGCCTGTAGTGTTTGCGTATGGTAACACTGCGTCCCGGGCTTTAGATAGTTACATTCAGCTTACATTAAACAATAATAACAATATCCTATTTCGAATATTACCGGTGTAATTCGCATACAGTAAATTATTAAAACACTTTTCAGTTGCAAATGTACACCCAGATATCCTTTTATTTACCTAAAACTTACTCATAGAGTAACTATCTAAAGCCCGGGACGCAGTGTTACCATACCCAAACACCACAGGCGGGTGGACAGATGGGAAAAAACAGAGTATAGTTTCTGTGCCTTCTTTTCCGTCTTAAACCTGCCTAGTTTTTGACATCTAAACTTTGTACTTCTACAAAAACAGAAATCAAGGTCTACTGAGAGAGAGAGAGAGAGAGAGAGAGAGAGAGAGAGAGAGAGAGAGAGAGAGAAAATTCACTGGCCTTTGTGATATGGGTGAAATGACTTTTTAACTCAACCATCTGTTCGTCGGACCATGTGATCTCATTCCTCATTCGCTTCCAACACCCTGCAAACATTCGGTCCATTAACTCATTAGCTGAGTTATTCCTCTCTCTTTGCTGGTCCTACTTCCTCTCTCTCTCTCTCTCTCTCTCTCTCTCTCTCTCTCTCGCTCTCTCTCTCTCTCTCTCCATTACAATATAACTTCCTCATCTGAAAGTTATATTCGTTATACCACGCAATATTACCAATAATAATATTAATAATAGTGATAATAACATTAGCACTGACGATTATGATGCTATTTATTTTTTATAGTGAGATAAAGAGTATCATTAACATTATCATTAACCTTAATTTAGCTTCACTGCGTACCCAAAACAGAGAAGTTTCATGGAGCACTTAGTGCGCTGGATAAATGCAGTTAACTGTATTTATACCTTTACATCGGCACTTCAGTAAAATTTAGAAATGAGAAGTTATCGCTTGTCTCTCTAAATAATAATAATATAATAATAATAATAATAATAATATTTTTTTGGTAAAAGATCCTCTTTTAGGCAAATACTGTTAAAGAGAATGGCAGAATTAAGCGAGTTGATTGTATATAGTTTTTTCTATTTTTCTTATAATCCGCTTTTCTGGCTCAGACTCAGAAACATCGCTGAGCCAGAGAAGCGGATTATAAGAAAAAAAAATATACAAAAGTAACTTGCTTAATTCTGCCATTCTCTTTAACAGAATAAATAATAATAATAATAATAATAATAATAATAATAATAATAATAATAATAATAATAATAATAATACAGACCCCTGATTAAAACAATTATCACAATATATATAAATCACTGAAAAAGCTTAAGGAAAGCTTTAATTACATTTATATTTTACAAGGCCAAGACTTTAGACTCTCATTTGACATCTGGTCAGTTCTTGATACACCTCCTCTCCCAATATGGAAATGTTTTCTCTTCTTTTTTATGTATAATTCACTATTAACTATCTTTGCATTTACTAGAGTTAGCTGACTTTGGCATTGCCGATCAATTATTCTCTCAATCAATTTATTTCACTGCCTAGTTCCCCATTGTACATTTCTATCATACGAAGAATAGTTTTTTCTCTCAATTTCGCAGCAGAAGGGCGTCAGTTTACATTTCTACATCATCTATAATTATTTCCATCGCGGTATCTTTGGCCAACATTTCTTATCACTCCTTTATAAAAAAAAGAAGTTTGTATTGAATAACATCCATAGGGGATCCCTATTAGCGTTTATATATATATATATATATATATCTATATATATATATATATATATATATATATATATATATATATATATATTAGAGGGTTAGAAGAGATTTTGGACTGGATAGTGAGCGTTCGGATGCATATATATATATATATATATATCTATACCTATATATATATATATATATATATATATACATATATATATATATGATATATATACATATATATATATATATATATATATATATATATATATATATATATATTGCATCCGAAACGCTTCACTATCCAGTCCAAAATCTCTTCTAACCCTCTAATCCCGGATAT
>NC_061107.1:99819882-99822382 GCF_015104395.2 Macrobrachium nipponense
CTCTCTCAAGCAAATTCATTCGTTTCCTTGCAACAACATTCGATTCCTACACAGCAACCTCTTAACATTTACAAGCTGGAAGGAGTCAGTATTGAGATAATCATCATATAAGTTCTGGTTATGTTCCGCTTCACACCAGTCACCAGTTGGAATCTCTCTCTCTCTCTCTCTCTCTCTCTCTCTCTCTCTCTCTCTCTCTCTCTCTCTCTGGCGCCTCGCAAATCACACATGAGATTGTGTAAAAAACGATTAAAGTCCGTAATAGTATCTTGAAGAATGTAGCTGACAAAGAGAATTTTTCAAGATAATGCAGAGTACTGACATGGGCAGGTATGATAAGTAACTGGCGACAGACATAGCAGATGGAGTGAAGATGAATATTTTCATATCTTTATTTAACACACACATACATATGCATATATATGAGTATATATGTATATATCTGTAATTATATATATATACACATGCATATGCATATATACATATGTATGCATATGTATAATATATATATTATATATATATATAAAATGTGTATTATATATGCACATATATATATGTAACATATAAATATATCATGTACATGTACACACACACACACACACACACACACACATATATATATATATATATATATATATATAGATATATATATCTATCGCACAAAGAACAAAAATATTCAACTTAACTCCAATATTTCCAATAGTACAATAAAAGATAACACCCTCTAAGAACGACTACTACTTGAAAGGCAAATGATGGGTAAAACTACGGTGGGGTTATCTCCAACCACGAATTATTAAACCAGACTATTTCTGAATTCCTCAAAAACAAAGTCATAAACCCAGCTGATGACAAAAACCCCTTTCCGTGTCTCGATACGAAACGAGTTTATAACCACATAAAGTTAGCCAGGATGCTACTGCCAAGTTGACAGCAAGTGAAGAGGAAAGGTGGTGATAGAAAAAAAATATGGTAGAATGACGATTATACCTGATTTATAAGAGGATAAGGCACGGCATATCTGTAGGGTTTAGTTACAATTATACCATCAATTGTGACTTTAAAGATGAGCGGCAATGTTCCTGATGCTTCGTATGATTTTCTGGTCTAAGAAAAATGAAATATTTCAGAACTCGGAAAAAATAGATTGTTCGGGAAATTGAATAAAATTTAAAATCCTGGAAATATAAGAAAAATAAAATGCCCGAAAACTACAACGATAAGGAAATGTTTGTCGTAATTAATAAAAATGAAACTGCTGGGAAACAAGAAAATGAAACGTCCGGGAAACTCATGGAAAATAAATATGAAAAGATTCAAGGAAAAAGAAATTCCGGGTAATTCAAAATAGAAGCTTGAGTTTGTAAAGAAAACGAAGGAAAGTGTAAATAAGAAGTTACTATGAACTTCGGATATCATGGACAACAGAATAACCAATAATGCTGGATGAGTTGACAGAGAAACGATGTAGTGTTGCTTAAAAGAAATTACTTAGCATAAATTAGCAGAGATTTCTCCTGGGTAATGAATCAAAAGATAAGCAAAATCTAGTCACGAAGCACAAAAGCAGATAAGAGGCGCAGCTGAGGGATGTTTGAATTTTATTTCAATTAGAAGCCAATTTGGTGACAAGGGGAAGTCAATGAAAGACGATGAGTTACAACTGATAAGAATCCAGCTTAGTGCATTGCATTTCAACGGAAAGCAATCGCACGACGAAGAATTAATTCCCAAAGGTGATTTGATAAAGTATGACGAGCGATGAGTGGCTTCTGAAAACGGGTCTTTGTTGATTTAATTGGTTGTGTACTCTTGAAACACTCGCAGGTAAAGACGAGAAAGCATCACAAAACTACAAGCATACAAGCAATGGGAAAATGATCAGCCACATGCTAAAGAAAAACATTATTATTATTTAAATTATTTTTCTTCTAAACAAAAACTCAATTTGTAAGTAGTCTGAATTTCCTAATTAAAATTTTCTTTACTATTTTGCTTAGATTTATAGTCGAGGGTGTCAAATTTAGCAAGAGTGCATATACGTGCATGGACAAATGTGTATTAACAGGATGAAAGACTACGTTAAGATTAAGATATTGCCTGACAACTTTTAAGAAAACAGATAAACAACATCGTCAGTTTAAATCGGCTTGTGAGAAATTTATTTAACAGCTAAAATAAACAGTCATCTTAATACAAATATCAATCTTAGAACTGATTTTAATGCTTCAAGTATTCAATATACCCAAGGGCAGAGAGAGAGAGAGAGAGAGAGAGAGAGAGAGAGAGAGAGAGAGAGAGAGAGAGAGAGAGAGAGAGAGACTTACATAGCAGCAATATTTGGAAATATTACAGGTTCACCTTGTCCTCAACATGTACATATTTCGAGGAGCATAAAACAAGAATCTTTAATGGGCAAATATAGATAAGCAAAATTATGATACCAAAGTCTTATATAAACCCAAATTTTAAGGGTAACCGTATTCAATTTGACGATTTC
>NC_061107.1:99827382-99924882 GCF_015104395.2 Macrobrachium nipponense
TATTCCCTTCAATGTTTTCTTACCATAGCCTAGTGATAACATTAAAAGTGCGGCTTCTCAAAGAGAATATTCGGATGTTTTTCTCTTCGGCAATAGACCAAAATTTAGCTATTGATCACATATTTTTTTAAAGAAATAATTGACGTAACTGCTTGAAGATGCAACGCAACCCGAGCATATGTACATCGCTGGTGAATGATTCGTATTGGGGTATTTTAAATTTGTAAGAAATTTCTAACACGAACTTTGTTTTGGATTGTTAATCAAACGACTGAACGTAAACGTACATATTTCACCCAATAATCAGAATGTACCAAGATCTGAAAATAGAAATAAGAAGGATATGGGATATGCCAGTGGAAATCGTACCATAATCATAGGAGCACTAGGCACGATCCCAGCTCCCTGAAAAGGAATCTGGAAAAACTAGAAGGGCTGAAGTAGCTCCGGGCCCCTCATGCGAAGAGTGTGATCCTAGAAACGGCACACATAGTAAGAAAAGTGATGGACTCCTAAGGAGGCAGGATGCAACCCGGAACCCCACACTATAAATACCACCCAGTCGAATTGGAGGACTGTGATAGAGCAAAAAAAAAAAAAAAAAAAAAAAAATAATAATAATAATAATAATAATAATAATAATAATAATAATAATAATAATAATAATAATAATAATAATAATAATAATAATAAGGAGGCAGGATGCAACCCGGAACCCCACACTATAAATACCACCCAGCGAATTGGAGAGGGACTGTGAGTGGAGAGAAAAAAAAAATTTATTATTATTATTATTATTATTATTATTATTATTATTATTATTACATTGAATGTTTTCATTAAAGTTATTATTTTATTATTATTAATATTATTATTATTATTATTATTATTATTATTATAAAAAAGATAGCTGCATTATAGAGTTAATTCTATATTGAGGTACGAACTTCGGTCAATTATTGTCCTTAATTAATGTAAAAGAGAAAAGAATTATAAGGAAAATTCAGAAGACTCAATATAACATTAACTCGAATGCCGCAGCCACGTTACTTAACGCACGTTTAAGAGAGGACCTGCTTCCTTCTAATAATTAATAATAATAATAATAATAATAATAATAATAATAATAATAATAATAATAAATGTCTGCACATTTCTCATTTCCTCATTCCTTTGGACGAATGATCGCCTCCAATAAGCCTAACGGAAAAACAAAAGGGCAAATGGTCGTGAGAGCACAATACATCAACCAATAATTCTTTCATCCATACAAAAAAGGAAATCCCAATTAATTCTGATATCATTTATCTGATACTAAAGAGAGTAGGCCTAAATGGAAAAAAATTGTAAAAGTACTAGAAATACTTTCCATGGCATCGTGAAAAAAAAAATTAAACACACACATACGCATACGCACACACAAACCACAAACTAAAAACATTCGCGCGGATGTATGTAAAAGAAATGATTGCCTTACAGAAAACGCCGATGAACGTAAAGTTAACCAAAGAGAACATGGTCAGTACAATTATTTATTTCTTAAACTCAAAGGAGTACAGCCAGTAAAGTAGTTTCTTTCTTTTTTTACAGCGGTTATATTTCTGAGAGCAACATACACTATGTTATCACTAGAACAAACAAAACCTGGCTGCCACAGATATATTTCTTTTCCTTTCTAAAGCATCCGTTCTATCAACGTATAAGTAAATAAAATTTTCCTGATGGAGATGCATAATATTCTGTGTTGCACTGTCTCAACAATTTGCATCAATCTCGTGTACAAATAAACATGAAACTCAGCTCTTCACTGCGCCTACAGTTTCACAGAATCTGTTTCAGCCATTTAAGAAATAAAAACGAATGAAAATAAATGGAGGAACATTACCTTCGTCAAAGATTCTGTTCATGACGAACAAAAATTACCGAAACTCAAACAAGCAAGTAAAAGAAATAGCCGCTATTTCCCCCTATTCCCCCCCCCTTACTTGATTCGTTGCATGTATAAAAACTTAACCACCTCACCAAACCCCGTTTTCTATGTCCTTCTACCCTCCTTTCCTCCCCCAAACCCTCATTCTCAAAGGACCCCAAAACATCGCCTGAATGGGCCGCCGCAGCATTATTCAAGGAGAGGACGAATGCAAAAGGAGTTTATTCCGCTCCATTAAAGCTTCCTTTCGCCCTCACGGCTCTTTCAATTATAAGCCTCGGACCTTTTACGCTGCTCTTGTATCTGATTTGCGTTTTCCAACCTATTCATTTTTAATTTTCTGGGTCAATTACACACAGTATGCAAACGAATATAATAGCAGGAGTACACCTACGTACATTAAATATAAGCAAACACACATCCTATGTTATATATATATATATATATATATATATATATATATATATATATATATATATGTGTGTGTGTGTGTGTGTGTATATATATATATATATATAATATATATAAACAAAATATGCAAAAAAAAAAAAAAAAAACTGACGACCAACAACAATAACAACATTAATAAAAAGGCAAGCGTGACAGAAAAATATAGTAATAATATTACATTAGTATTATCATTTGTTTTTGTTGCCGATATGACACCCATAAATACATAATAAAAGTTGTATTAAACCATATGAAACTACTGCGCTCGTCGCCTATTCTCGAAATATGTAGTATACCTTTCATAATGAAGATGAAGATGAAATCGGTGAACTTTATGATCACCGTAGACTGAATGACTACATTTCATGCTGCTTTAGAATTAGTCCAAATGAAATCATATCGCACTGTTTGATGAATTCTTGGTCGCAATCGAATTAACTTTAAAAGTAATTTCATATGGTAAATAGTATATATATATATATATATATATATATATATATATATATATATATATATATATATATATATATACTGTATATCATATGTATTCCGATATATTATCAATACTTACACATATTGCATACATGTGTACAATCTAAAATTTATTAAGGCGGAAAAAGAGGTAGTGCATTCATTTGTTTATAGAGAAAAGTCTTAATGCTCTTTAGTATTTCTTTCACTTGCAGAAACCAAACCTGCTAATCTAGACATAACTCTATTAGGACTTACTAAACAATGATGCCGAACCTGAGATATCTCCCCTCATAACGTACCTGGAACGAGAGAAAATGTATCAGCAACATTTTATAAAAAGACTTATATAGAGATCTGAATTAAATGGAATATGTGATTTAGGCATAAAGCCAAGCACAGGGACCCACAGGATCATTCAGCTCTCAAAGAACTCTTGAATGAAAAACTATAACAAAACGCATTCAGACATAACACACATAACGTTAACCTTATGCATACAAATGTATAAACATAGAGACTATTTATTTATGCGGACAGAAGCTTATCTGATAAACCACGTACTGCGGAAGTCTTTCGCCACTTGACCATCAACAATGGCAACAGCAGTAAATTTCATGATGAAGAGAGAGCTACGATACCAGCTCTTGGATAAACATTTTTTTCTCCACCTCTTGGCTCTTCTGCCATCGCTATAACCTACAGAGAGAGAGAGAGAGAGAGAGAGAGAGAGAGAGTGTGTTACAAGGATTAGGATGTCTCAAAGACTTGCTATACCATCCAAGGAGACTTCGTGTGCTCACTTATCTGAAAGAGCAAGTTTTACTGTGCATTCACAGTGTCATAATGATTTCGTCTAGCTTTCTTTTAAACTCTTCTACACAGTTGATGTTTACAATTTCTGGCGGCAGTTTATTCCAAGTGTCTCATATCTTGTACGTAAAGAAGTTCCGTTTAATGTAAATAAGTTATTGTCTACTTTTGTTATGCCTTTCAGAGAGAGAGAGAGAGAGAGAGAGAGAGAGAGAGAGAGAGAGAGAGAGAGAGAGAGAGAGAGAGACTTCACTTACAATCAACATGAAAAATAGTTCCATCACGTCTGGCTATCGTTATTATTTCCAGAATCGCCCCGAAAGGAATTTTTTAAGTCATGATGATGATATAACAAATGATAAAGTGGCTCGGCAGCATGGATGTGAAGTTTGAAGATACAGGTTATAACCAGCAATGAGACCGGAAACCTTATCTCTGGCCGTGATTTCAAGCCGTCGTCTCATTTACATCAAGAGACCAGAAACACATATTACCAAAAACTTGTTTGAACCTCGGGAAAGAAAGGGTCCCCAACCAGACACCAGTAACCCAAAATGCTTGGATAAATAATTTGCTTTAAGTAGCAAATGAATTGCTCTATTCTCTAGAATAATTGTTGGACATTTCATCACAATGGCTCCCGGCAGAAATCGTGACTCACAACCACAGATGAAAGTCATGAACTTATAATTCAGTTGCTACGAGTTTTGGATCAGTAGCTGAAAGCCTGCAGTCTCAAGTCTGTAGCAACATGGCCTAGATCCTTTGAGAGATTAAGACACTCATTGCTCAATGTTCACAGCCAAAAGCCAACGGCTCTGAAATACTACGTATCGTTGAGAGACCTAGCTTACCCCAATCCTTCAGTTGCATAGCAAGGAAAATTTCAGATCGGGTATTGGAGACAAATGAGGTGTCGTTTCTGATTTATGGTGCGCTCTTGTACTTTTATGAATGGTACAAAATAATAAATACCAGGCCGCTCTCCTTTCAAAGAATTATGAGATCACATTTATAAATAAATCGCACTGTCAGGACTAAGCGATTGCTCACCTTCTAGATATACTGTACTGTAAGATTGCAATACATATTATTCCTGGTTCGGTCACATATTTGAAGAGCACAGCTACCGCAAACATCGTAAAACTGATTACATTATTATGACCATTTGTTTTCTTCGGGGTACAGGCCAACTATAATTTCACTGCTTTTTCTCTCCGCTGGTCTGCTACTTACCTCTGATAGACAATGTATCTGGGTTATCCGCACCATTGCTACTCCATTTAACGAAAAAAAAAAAATAAATAAAGAAACACTGGCAAGTCACAGAACTGTCCATACAGTCGATACGTAATCCTCAGGCACCATAACATCGATGGAAAACGCAAACGCTTATTATATAATGATAAACCTTCACTGGATCAATTATACCGTAATTAAGCCTTTTCCCTTTAAAATATACAGGAGCTCATCATTATCATCGTAGCGTAGTACTGAAATTCCAAAATACGCTAGACCTACTGACACTCATCGGTGGAGTCGCGCGCCTATTATGTGTGGTGTTGTGTGAATGGCTTGTGTGGTGTGTATATATATAATATATATATATATATATTATATTATAATATAATAATTTACTTACTTATTAATATATGTAATGTATTATGTTATATAAATATTAGTATAGTGTGTGTGTGTGTGTGTGTGTGTATAGTAAACATATATACATATACACACATATAAAACCCGATGAAACGAAGACGAAGACTCAACCAGCAAAAAAGAAACAAAGCGAGGGAGGGCCGTTGCAAAGCATGACATATAGACATCACGTGGCTGCTGACGACAACACAGGATGAAACAATAAGAGGACGGCCAATAATACAACGACATAACCATCCTCATGCCATCAGGAGGAGATGAATGGGATAAAGAGGACGTAAATGAGGTGAGGAGAAGAAGAGGAAATGGGTGAGATCAAGAGGAGATGAATGATATCAAGATGAACAGATATAGAGCAAGAAGATGAATGGGATGAGGATGAGAATAAAGAAGCGGTCACGAACTGGAGACGAATGAATCGAAGACGAAATCAGTAAGAAGGGAGGAACTGAATAGTAGGATGGACATGGAAGGACCAGTGAGATGTGTACGCGATTGGGATGGGTGAGAAATGAATGAGGTGGGCAGGAGATGAATTAAGAAGGATACGAGATTAGGAGAAACTGATTAAATGAGGAGAACGTACGGAAAGATGAATGTCATCGATAGAATTCTGTGTTTGTTTGTTTGTTTACATGGTGTTTCCACGTTGCATGGAACCAGTGGTTATTCAGCAAAGGGACTAACGGCTTTACGTGACTTCCGAACCACGTCGAGAGTGAACTTCTATTACAAGAAATACACTTCTCTGACCTCTCAATGGAATACCCGAGAATGGAACTCGCGGCCACCAAGGTGGCAGGCTAAGACCAAAACGATCACGCCACTGAGGCGTTCGATAGAGGAGTCGAATAATCATAACACGAAAGGATTTATGTAGGCAAAGAAAAGCTGACTACACTGCTGCATGGACGAAAAAAAAAAAAAAAAAAAAGGAGCGAGGTAGAGAGGAAATGAATGTAAAAAAGCGAAGTGCAGACCAGCACGACCTAATTTTATGGAACGTGATCCGCACAAAGAAATTAAATATATATATAAAATAATATGAATAAATTTAACTGATGAAGATTACATAGTAATAGCTTCCCATTTATTGAAGAAGCTTCGAGTGGACAGCATTACTTAGAAAAACAAGGCGTGATCCGACTTCCAGCAAGATTTTACCCTTATGCATAAGTTGTAAACATTATATTCCTTACTTAACGTAAATTAAAACTTGCTACACTCTAAGGTCGAAAAGATCCTTGTTTCACAAATGAACAATAAAATAAATATGCTATATTATATTAGAAATATTTCTGTACTGTTTATCATGCACATTATTTATTTTTTCACATTTTCATTCTAATAAATAAATAATAAATATCCTATCCTAAATTTCCTGTATCTTTAGCTCAACGCTAAACAACTTTTCAGACATTTTTATTCTCTTCAACAGACCTTTCCTAACCACCACCCTCCCCCCAAACAACAACAAAGTAATTAGTAGGCTTACTCCCCGAGTAAGTGAAAACGTAACCTCAAACAATACTTTGACGACAAACAGAAGCTTCTGCACAAGAGCCAAAGAAGAGCACAACCTCAAACAAACCACACACACAACCAGAACAAAATCCCACTGATTCGAACAGAGATGATTTCACTAATTAAAGACTTCAGAAAAAAAGGTCCTTTTACGTATGCAAAACTCTCGATCCTACAACGATCCTAAGGAATCGTGTAAATGTCACGGATGAAGAAATGTTTAACTTGACATGCGACACGTCAAGCGGCGCGTTAAGTTGGCAGTTGGTTTAGATATATATATATATATATATATATATATATATATATATATATATATATTACGTATATATATATATATACTTGTGATATATATATATATATATATATATATATATATATATAAATAAAACTGTGGATTTGTTTCTCCATTTCAAGACTCATGTTACTATGAGTATTCTTTAAATAATAACAATAGCAATAATATGGTTATCATCCTATACTCGTATTTCAAACAACTCTCACAAATCACATTTGTAATCTGACTTTCTCGTATTCCAGGAAAATTTCTAATCAGCTAAATGAGTAGAGATCATTTGGACACCTGTAATCCGACCCGTCTAAGGTTCCACAACAGTTGCCTTTCAAGTCCCTCTCTAAGCCATCACGAACAAAACAATGACTGCTAAGCGCGGCTGCAAAATTCTTTAACACTGTCCTTGTAGAGGACTTTTATCTGACACCCTTTAAAAGGAGACGTTCGCAGAATATTATTCATAAGATTCTTGGACTCGGATTCACACCTGGGTCCTCACCCACAAGCAGCGAAGCCGTTCCAGAGAATTCAATTGAAAGCAATACAACGCAAGCTGAATATAAATAGGTGGTTTTGGTCGGCATACAAAGATGACGGAGTAAGGAGATTTTTTTTAGGGCTAGAAATATCAAAAAGTACATAGCGAAAGCGAAGAAATAATTAATATTAAGAAATAACTAGTATAATGATGATCTGAAATTAATACCTTAAACACACTGTGATATACTATATATATATATATATATATATATATATATATATATATATATATATATATATATAAAATAGGGCCTTCATTACTGATTTAATTGATCATTTGCGATCACCTGGTTAGAAAGAATGAAATGACAGAGATGGTGTAAATTGGCAAGTTCTTGTTACACTGAGTTTGTTTAACAATGTGTGATTTATAACTCTTAACGTTGTGGCCGATGCCGTTCCAATATCCTGACCGTAAAAATGTATTTATGTATTTATACATTCTTACCGAGTACGTCAAATGAAAAAAGTTACAGTTACATTTACTCTTCATTTATATATATATATATATATATATATATATATTATATATATATATATATATTTTATATATATTATATATATATAATATATTTATAAAATTATATATATATATAAAATATACTATATATATATATATATATATATATATATATGAAGAGTAAATGTAACTTTTCCATTTGATGTATTAGGTACGAATGTATAAATACATAAATGCATTTTTACGGTCAGGATATTGGAACGGCATCGGCCACAACGTTAAGAGTTATAAATCACATATTGTTAAATAAACAAACTCAGTTTAAGAACTTGCCAATTAACACCATCTCTTTCATTTCATTCTTTCTAACCAGGTGATGCAAATGATCAATCAAATCAGTAATGAAGGCCCTATTAACAACTTGCAGGATATGACAAGCATCGCTTAACTCCTCTGTACCCACATGGTTTAAACAGCAACCAACCTCCACGCACACGCACACACACACACAGACACAGACACACACACACACACACACACACACATATATATATATTTATATATATATGTATGTATATATATATATACATATATATATATATATATATATATATATATATGTATATATATATATATATTATATATATATATATATATATATATATATATATATATGATATCGACTGTTCACTTATATAATCTATGAAAAGCGAATTCATTTTCTTATTATGAAAGTCGACCGTTCATTTTGATAAAATCTACAGAAATCGAGTATTCACTGATATAATCGATGAAAATCGACTGTTCATTTCAATATAACAACTATGAAAAGCGACTGTTGACTTTGATATAATCTATGAAAATCGACTGTTCACTTTGATATGATCTATGAAAATAGACTGTTCTCTCTGATATAATGTACAAAAATTGACAGTTCATTTTTATATAATCTATGAAAATCGACTGTTCACTTTGATATAATCTATGAAAATCGACTTAGATAAAACGTAAGAAAAACGTCTGTTCACTTTGACAAAATCTATGAAAATCGACTGCTCACTTCCATAAAAATGTAGGGAAATCGTCTCTTCATTTGATATAATGATGAAAATCCAGTGTTCACTTTTATATAAGCTATGAAAATCGACTGTACACTTTGATATAATTATCTATGAAAATCGACTGTACACGTTGATATAATTATCTATGAAAATCGACTGTTCATTTGATAAAATCTAATGAAAATCGACTGTTCATTTGATAAAATCTATGAAAATCGACTGTTCACTTGATAAAATCTATGAAAATCGACTGTTCATTTGATAAAATCTATGAAAATCGACTGTTCACTTGATAAAATCTATGATAATCGACTGTTCACTTGATAAAATCTATGAAAATCGACTGTTCATTTGATAAAATCTATGAAAATCGACTGTTCATTTGATAATATCTATGAAAATCGACTGTTCATTTGATAAAATCTATGAAAATCGACTGTCCACTTTGAAATATTCCACGAAAATCGATTGTTCACTTTGATATCATCTATGGAAATCGACAAACTCGTCATACAAATGTCGAGGGGTTCGTATCTGAGAGTATACTTGGATCTCAACGAAGTGAAATAGTTGCGAACGTTAGAAATCAAGCAATTAACATTACTATCGTTTTAGTATTCCGAGCGCTCCTCTGAGGAATAAATGTATTCAGAATATAAATGAAACTACACCTTACTTACTACTGAAGTGGCAGACTTGATAGGAATCTTTTAAAGCCTCTTCGTGTTTATTTTCATCACAGCCATCCTTCAATGGCCTTTCACTCGCTGACTTTATTTTCATGCACAATTACATCTTCAGAGCTCCTGCTGGTGAAATTATTTCGATGCGAACAATTACAGGTTAAGCAATATTAATTCAATTACATTCCATCTATTATATACATTTTACTTTAAGATCAGAAGAACATGACAAAAATTGAATATTAAATCTTGAAAGTTTCGTGGATCTGTATAAATGCACTGAAAATCACCTTTGCGCGAATATTCCCCTTCCAATCCGATTCAGTGATGCGGTTGATATCATCATAAATGAAAAATTGTATTCTACACCTGTACAGGGTATGAATACATATTTGTACTATGTAAAAAATTCAGTAATCGCCAATTCCTAGCACATTACTTCGGCTTCATGTAATCTGTGTATCGAAAAATGCCAACCGACTTTTACCGCTGCTGATATTTAAATACGGCTGGAGGTGTATGTGTGAAGTATATGGATTTTTGGCATTAAGCTAAGCACTGGGACAAGTAAGGCCATTCAGCGATGAAACGGAAATTGACAGTAAAAGGTTACAAAGGTGTAACAGGAGGAAAACCTCGCAGTTGCAATGAAACAATTGTTAGGAGAGGGTGGACAGTAAGATAGAAAAAAGTATATGAACGGAAGTACAGTAAAAGGAATGAAAGTAGTTGCAGCTGAGGGCCGAAGGGACGCTGCAAAGAACCTTAAGTAATGCCTACATTGCACCGAATGAGGTGCACTGACGGCACTAACAACCATAACTGTTTATGAGTGCAAGAATCGAAACCATCATCTAATGGTCTGTCGTTTCGCTTTACTCGATGCTTATGGACTTCTGAAAATCATAAAATTTCGCACAAATTTTGGGGTAAGTTCATATAATGAAAATTTTCCCAGAACACCGACGTCGGGTTCGATTTCTCGCATTTCTAAGAGCCGTCTCCCATCTCCGTATTTCTATGCAGGTTCCTCTTCCATACAATATCTAAGGAAAGAACCGGTAACTTCATATATAAAGAGACTTCAGAACCTCGTCAAACTCGTTAAGAAAACGGGAGTTAAGGTGAGAGCCGAAGGGCGTCCCATCCTGTGTCCTTCTGAGATGTAAGAAACCGTTGGAGTTTCCTTCTGTTGTCTTTATTTAAGCGATCCTTGCTTTCACCGTTTGTAAGCAGCATTTACACAATATAAAAAAAGGTATTAAACAAGTCTTAGGATCCTGACTGTCATTATTTTCTAAAGTTGGTGAATATTCACATAAATCAGAAAATTCCACAAAAAATTATAAATTATATATATATATATATATATTATATAAAAAAAAAAATTAAATTTTTTTTTATTTAATATTTTAATAATATTTAAAAATTATATATATTATATGTAGGTATGTTTTATATATCTATTTAATTATCTATATATATATATAATATAATTTTATATATGTATGTATATAATTTATATATATATATAATATTATATTATATATACAACATAGATATACATATATATAATATATAATATATATAATATTTATATAATTATATATAGTATATATGTGTGTGTGTGTGTGACCTACGTATGCCAGCAATCATGGCATATGTCAGTGCAAATATTACTTTATACTAGAGATTACATGGTCAAAGCAAGACCACTCAGGAAGAGAGTCAAAGAGCTGAAACGTAGAAACTTGAAAAATTTACCCATGGATCGTTGAACTATCTAAAAAAAAAAAAAAAAAAAAAATCTAAGAAATACAAATCACTTTTTAGACCAAGCGGATCGCTTGGCTTCTGGGGCCTTAAAGCACAACGGTAATAACTTAAAAAACCAATACATTTTCCTAAGTTAATCAACGTACAATCTTTGCGTAGCAACCTACAACGAGAACGATGTGTGTGGGATCATGGCAGATTCAGGAGAGAGAAAGAGAGAGAGAGAGAGAGAGAGAGAGAGAGAGAGAGAGAGAGAGAGAGAGATTCTACCCTAAGCACGCACACACACACACAAGCGCGTACGCCAAAAAAAAAAAAAAAAAAAGACGGTTACTAAATACGTACCATGCATGCAAATGACGCCACAGGCCTCAAGCAAAAACAAACACGACCCCAAAGAAAATAGAGGCAAGCACACATGCCTGTAAGGCGACTCCTCCGAAACCCGCCAGAGAGCGCCACATAATCCCTTTTGACTCCAGGCTTCAGCAAACCTTCCGTCTAATTCTGTCTGTCTGTCTGTCCCCACCCGTTCCCTGTTCCCTGTCTCTCGCGCAGGAGTTTAGACACAAGTTATCAAAAGCTTTCTAAAACACAACGACGCTGAAAGCATGAGTATTTAAAAGATCTTGCTTTCATAGTCCACGAATGGAGTCGACACAAGATTTGCTACAGATGGTTTAAAGTTATAAGAGCACAAATACACTCCGAATGCTGTTTTCGAAGCCTTCAAGTTTGTAGCCACAAGACTGTGCAGTAACCTCTTATCTGACATTGGGAGAACTAAAAATGTAAAATACTTCGAGAATTAAAATTGAAAGATATTGCACTCTGAATGCTGTTTTCAGAGCCTTCGAGTTTGTAGCCACAAGATTGAGCAATAAGCTCATGATATTGATTCTAGGCAAACTGAAAATATCATGTATTTCAAGATGAAAAAATTAGGGACATTTTCAGCGGGATGATACTGTAGATTTGACAGTTAATATGAAGCGAGCTGGATTCTTTGAATGTATCAGCTAACGTTTAGGTCAAACAACTTCGCGAGTACCACAGAGCGCCTTCGTTGGAGCGGAACAAAATCAAAAGTCTTCTGAATGTCCACCGCTAGTAAGAAGTCGTGCATTCACCGAACGGAGCACTTTCGGGTCGGTAGAGAGATACACCGTCAAATTGATTCAAGTTGAACACGAGCTAAGGGGATTCTCGCTGGACCAAGTGGGAATCCTCTTAGTGACGTAAAGGAAAACTTAAGCCTTTTACGTTGACTTTCTTATTTACACTCTATGTACTTTCCTTTCGAATGAAAAGGGGTGCAACTGGAAGTGCAGTCAGTCAGTGTCTGCATTCCTTGCATTTCTCCTACCTTCATTAGCAACTCGAACAGCAATCTCAAATATGTCTGTGCATAGTTACGTAAGGAGGTACGAACTTCAACGCACATAAAATACTTATATAACTCACGACTTAAATAAGTTATGTGCGTATGTAAGTGTGAGCGTGAAAGTGAGCGCCAGTGAGTGCGTGTGTATGTCTGAGAGAGAGAGAGAGAGAGAGAGAGAGAGAGGTAAAAGAATACATATCTCCCTAGAGAGAGAGAGATTCTTTCGAGGTAAAAGCATACATATCTCCTCAGAGAGAGAGAGAGAGAGAGAGAGAGGAGAGAGGTGGTAAAAGAATACATATCTCCCTAGAGAGAGAGAGCTTCTTTCGAGGTAAAAGCATACATATCTCCTCAGAGAGAGAGAGAGAGAGAGAGAGAGAGAGAGAGAGAGAGAGAGATTCTCTCGAAGTAAAACAATACATATCTCCCCTCATTTCTCTTGTAATCATCAAGATAATGAGTAAGGAGAAACTGAGAGGCTTGATGCTATCCTTTCACCACGATTAACTTTTTTTATAACAGTAGCCACTAATGACGCAGCCACATATCCTAAATTTAACTGTAGTCGGGGGGCAAAAACATGGAATGACTTGGCTGGTGAACGGACAATGAAATATAGACTACAGTGTGTATAAGTAGGCTAACAGTAATAGTGATCGTTAGACAGATGTCAACATTTTAAACATTACCATCCACATATAGACGTAAATATCCCTTACTACTGCAAAAGCTATTATTACTAATGATACTAATAACAAGAATACGTTGAATTACATAAAGCTGCATTTTAGGAGCTGGGACACATAAGTCAACGTAAATATCCCACAATAATATGTATGCAGGATATATATATATATATATATATATATATATATATAGGTATATATATATATATATATAAAAGTCATATCACATTTCCGTGATTCTTAAACGTATATCGAGCTATAATATCCTTTAATATCTAATTCGCTCTACCTCGTAATTAATATATTTTCATGTTTGCTTAACCTACCTAATAGGTAAAGCTTCACTGACGTTCCTGGATTGTAGTTAAAGCTTCACTGACGTTCCTGGATTTGAAAGGCTCCATGGGTTCGCGCCCCGGTTCAGGCAAGTCTATTATCGAGAAAAAATTCCCCTTCGGTTAAGCATATATGAAAATATATTAATTCCGAGGTAGAGCGAATTAGATATATATATATATATGTAGGCTCCATAGTTACAACACGTTAATCTCTTGAACAGAGAAAGTGGCTTCTAATCCGACAGGTCACCAAGAAGGGCCAACTCTCTCTCCACGACCATTACTGCCATCAGTACTACTTCGCCGCGCTACCACCATGTCATTAAACGGAATCGCCATTCTCCAGGGACATTCATCTCCATCGCACACCATTCTGCCCAATAGACCGCAGCTGGCCACACTCGCCCCTGCCATATATCATCACAATCAAATCTCTTTACTGTCAGGGGCCACCACAACGACCCCATACAGTCCTACTCAAAGCTGTATGGGTTCCATGAACTTCTGTCTAAACTCGTGACAGCCACCAACAATATCACGGCGATGAGGACGGTGATGGTGGTGCCTCCCCCTAAGCAAAGCTATCTTGACAATCACGGTGTTATGACCGCAACTGCTAGAATCATCAGCCAGCAGACGAGCTCGTCGTCAATACGAAGCGAAACGGGGCGAGTCAACACAGAAAAGAGGTTGTCTGGGACGACGTTACAAAGCGTTCCAGCAAATATGTCTAACGAGAATTCGAGGAATGAAACAGACTGAAAAGACGACAAGGACAAAACAAACTGAAAAGTCGACAAGGACGAAAAGACGACAAGGCCAAAACAGACTGAAAAGTCGACAAGGGCAAAACAGACTGAAAAGACAAGGACAAAACAGACTGAAAAGACAAGGACAAAACAGACTGAAAAAAGTCGGACCAAGGACAAAAGAAAACTGAAAAGACCAAAAGGACAAAAACCTGAAAAAATTGAAAAGCTAACGGAGAAGGCCCCCCAAAAACAGACTGAAAACAAGTCGACAAGACAAAATAAACTGGAAAAGACCAAAAAAGGGCAAAACCGACTGAAAAAAAGTCGACAAGGGCAAAACAGACTGAAAAGACAAGGACAAAACAGACTGAAAAGACAAGGACAAAACAGACTGAAAAGACAAAGACAAAACAGACTGAAAAGACGACAAGGGCAAAACAGACTGAAAAGACAAGGAAAAAACAGACTGAAAAGACGACAAGGACAAAACAGACTGAAAAGACGACAAGAACAAACCAGACTGAAAAGTCGACAAGGACAAAACAGACTGAAAATACGACAAGGACAAAACAGCCTGAAAAGACAACAAGGGCAATCGATGGGTAAAAATTACAAATGGTGAATTTTAAAAAAAAAGTGGAAGGCGAAGTTGTCTTATTAGTAATATCCAAATGATCATCAATGAACTGTATGAATGATTCTGAGAGAAATACTTGAGTGGGAACAGGGCGCTACAGCTCGGAGGGGAAATAACAGTACGTATCACACTTATGGGAACAAGTTTTCTGGAAATGTGAACAGATTTTAACAAAAAATTCCTCATTTTTAAGGATTCCCAGACACGCACGTAAATGCACGTCCATCCATACAGAGAATCGAAAACTGTATATAAACGCGGAAATAAGAATCAGGTAGTTGTAAGGTTGTAATGGAAACTGGAAACTAAACTAAAGGACCAATAAAAACTATATCACTAACATATCATTTCGAGTAGACAGAAGTTAGCTTCTGAGAATCAAAACAAAACTGACGGATAATCATACGCGACTTCATTATTTCAGTATAAATACTACAACATTAAAGTATGCTATTCATACAATTTCATATTAGCATCGAAATATAAAGAAGACCATTAGAAAGAATCTGAAAATCTCTCTCTCTCTCTCTCTCTCTATCCTCTCTCTCTCTATATACTCTATATATATATATATATATATATAGATATATATATATATATATCTAATAATATATATATAATCTATCTATGACTATCTATCTAGATATATATATATATATAATTAATATTATATATATATATATCATATATATATATATATAATATTAATGAAGAAGGGATTGGTACGATAAATTTCATTAACGTCAATTCAGAAAGAAAGAAAACTGAGAAGTGTAAGAAGGATGATTGCAAAGTAATAAAAATATCTGTGCATTTTTCTATTGACGACTTAAAAAGAACTATAGTTTTGACAGTATTTTGTAAGTTTAAATCCAAATAAAACTCACCCCATTTTAACATGGACGTACAACTAAGACAAAAAGACAAGTTTTTCCTTACTGCTTTAAGTTTCCTGAAGTAATCCCATGATCAAGGCCTAATTACCAATCATAATTCGGAGGATTTTATGAGAGATGACTTGGCATAAAAATGACACGTAAAAACAAATACTTCTATTTTAAAACGATTATAGCTACACATGAGGACTTTGAATCCGAAATGCCACTTCTTCCTTAAGGCACCATCTATAATTAAAATACTTCTTGCAATTACTGGAAGTTTTCTCAGCTTTGTATGTTCAGCAACGTTGAATCTAAATATCTTGCCTTTGATCATCAAGATCAGCTGGGTGAGGAATGATCTCTATGGGTACTTCATTCATATGGCACTAATATCTTGCTACCACGATATCTTTAAGGTATTCTGTAGTCTAACACAATACCGTTCATCCATACTGGACTTTTCTTACCTGTTGTCAATATCTCTCATCCTTCGAGAGCAGTTTCATTTTTTCTTCCCATCCCGACAGAGGCGCATTATGCGTAAATGACTGCATAGTAATCCATCCTTTATCACTTCTCAAATCCCGCTTTCTCTCTTCTGAGAGGCGGCAATCTCCTCTTCTTTTTATACGGACCCAGTCCGGTAATTAAGCTGAAAGGGGGCCCCTCCCCTACTCAAGAGAGTTAAGCATCTGCCAAGCAATCACTTACCATATTTACTTCAAGGAGATGAAAGATCTTGAAGCTGTCAGAGTGAGTGATTCTTTCCTTTCCCGTGCCAAGCCTTGGAACTCTCCGTCCAATTCTGTGACCTCCGTCAAGCCTTTGCAATATAAGGACATAAGGTTCTCGAGAGTGCTGTCGTTTTATCTTCCAAGAATGGGTTTATCACTCTCAAAAAAATAGACTTTTTATTCACGTTTTCTTCTTTCTTCTTTTCTACTCTTCCAAAATGACTTGTCAGCAAAGGAGAATAAGGCTGCTCGTTTCAACTCATTTGCGTACAAATGAATCTATCTTATAATGGATTATTAGACGTCAAAAGGAAAACTTTCACTCTGTGTACTCGAAGATGGGTTTCTAAGGGCACTGAACTAGCACATTTACTAGATTTTATCGGTGGGGTATTGTAAGCACCGGGATGGCTATTAGCATTACATAAAAAAAATAACAAAGTGAATTATTAATTATTTTTTTGATACCATATTACAAAAAACAAAAATATTCAGATAATATTCCACAGCAGCATTCTTGCAAGAGACAGCAAAAACGCTTTAAAATAAAATAAAAATTAACCTGAATGGTATCCATGCTTTTTTTTCTACATAATTCCTACAGCGAAAGTGAAAGTAAAAGACGGTAAAAGCCATTCTTACAACGTAGTTATTTTATGCAATAAAATCTTTGCTACATGCTACAGCTATGGTGGCATTATTTATCTTTCAAGGTAATTGTACCTCACCAAACATTATTTATATTTTATTACCTAAGGTATAACAGCAACACCTATAACCATTTCATTTGAATTTCGCTGTGATCCAGATCCAGTAGAAGACAGAGAAAATCTATACATAAGATTTCAGAATTATTTGTGGGCGTGCCCCTGTCGGTCAATGACCTGGTCCATTGGACACTGTGGACGGTTATCTGAATCCTGTCTTGAATATGGTTTTTTTTCTTTTACCCCAGGGATTTCTGAAGTGATATGACTTCATCAGTAAATACGTGGACTACCGCCAGTCCTAAGGGTATCATCATCAATTTTTATTCTTACCATTATCACTTCTAAAACAATAACACATTATCAGCAAAAATGTATCAAATATCAATTGGGTGGAATAAAGGGGGATAAGAGATATTAGTTATTAATGGCGAGAATACACAATCTTATGTATCAAGATAATGAAGGTTCGAGTATAGAAAAGAAGCAAATAGAGCCAGAAATACAACAAAACAAAGTTAATAACATCAATAATAATAGAAGACTAATTATATCAAACACTTTTACCAGCGCAGCGTCCTACGTGACGCTTCGCACACATATTGAGAGACGGTAAGGTGTTGCCAATGTATTTCCTCAGCTCAGAGTGAAGCGGGCGGGGGGAGGGAAGGGGGGGGGGGCACTATAAAAGGCATAGGAACCACTCATTAAACACTTGAGCAAGCATTAACCAGTCGCGCCGTCTGAATATGCCAATCAGTCATCAGGGACTTCAGAGGGAGAGCAGGCTGACAAATCCTAAGGAATAAACAATAGTAAGACCTTATATATTACTGGAATTACACAATACAAGGAATAAACACGGAGAAAGTAAGGAAGGTGTAAGGACCGTTTATTCAAAATTAGGAATGAATTCCATTATGTCAAACAGTGGGTTACATACTAAGTGATGCTTGCAGTCTCGTTCAGAAAAGTCACGCCTCTAAAGGTAAACGGCTTTTTGCTGGACATACTTTCACGTTTGAATAAATCCAAATACGTTTGCTTTACAATTTTGTTTGAAGGGTATGTGCTTGCTGCACTTATTAACCTTGTTAACTCACAAGAATTTTTATAAGGGATGTGCAAGGCCAATGGTTTGCTGCATTTATTAACTATATTACAATTGAAAATAATTTTCATGATGTATGTGCAAGGTCTATGGCTTGCTGCATTTATTAACTATGTTAATTTAAAATCATTTTTATTAGGGATGTGCGAGGACAATGGTTTACTGCATTTATTAACTACATATTAATTGAAAATAGTTTTTATATGGTATGTGCGAGGTTAATGGCTAACTGCAGTTATTAACTATGTTAACTCAAAAGAATTTTTATAGGGTATGTACGAGGTCAATGGCTTGCTGTATTTGTTAATATATATATATATATATATATATATATATATATAATATATATATATATATATACATACACACACACACACACACACACACACACACATATATATATATATATATATATATATATATATATATATATATATATTATATTCTGGCCCGGATCGAGTTAACAAGTTATCAAGAGCAGACAGAAAGGGAACAAAACCGCCTGACCATTTCTGTAGTCTCTATCTAACATTTAACTTTCTCGTATTCCTGATCTTGCACTATTTCGGTTAGGCATCTGGCTACATTTTTCTCCCTCTGACCTGCTTACCTGATTAAATGCTAAACACAAGAACAAAGCTAAAAGAATATTTCACATAACCAACCTGTCAGATTTATCCGACATGTAGTGACACTATACTGTTTTGGTGGTCCTCAAGAATAAAACGAAAAACACGATTTTTCAGTATACGTTTTCTTGGAAGTGGCACTATATAATTTTGGTGGTCCAGAAGAAGATAAAAGCAGACAAATGTTTATAATCCGACTTTACAAATATTCACTACTGTAAACAGAAAATATAAGACTCCATTTCGGAGTTGGCTGCATTTTCAAATGATTTCAACTTAATCAATAAATTCCGTTTTTCCAAAGTTCTTTGATCTGTCCAACTCAACTTACAAACCCTTCGTTTGGGTGGTCTAAAATACCCGAATTTGTAAGATTACAACTTTACCAATATCTGATACAATAAATAAGAGAATAAATCTCTATTCAAAGTTTTCCTGCACTGTCAAATAATTTCAGCTCAGTCAATCAGTTCTCATTATCCAAAGTTCTTTGATCTGGTATTACTTGAGTTAAGGTTCCTTCCTCACATTAGGGTACAAATCCACTGGCGTCATTCTCTCCTCGTGAGGCAGAGCCAGAATCATGTTATTCTGGCCAAAATCGTTCATTTATTTTTAACATAGAAAAAAGCATAGGGAAAACAAGACAAGTACAGGAATAGATGTACACTTTGTTTGAATAACATATAGGCTATATATTTGTGCGTGTCAGACATGGGTGTTGCTGTTAAATACAAAGAAACTGACGAAGGAAAAGTGTTCTAAAACATTCCTTAGAAAATAAACACAATAAGAATATCTAGTAAAATTGAGATGAACGTCTTTCTTTCGTTCAACAACCCACTGCACAAATACCAAGAAAATTCGGCAAAACAAATAAAAATGGACAGCGCGTCGGCTAAATGTGTGTATATATTTTTAGGAAAAATTCCACACATCCACAGGTAAGAGCGATAGGGCAGCCATGCTACATAACAAGCCATTACAAATGATCCTTCTGGCGCAAAAGTTGCGCAAAATATGCAATTGGCAAGCAGAAGTATTTTTGTCACGGTCAGTGAAAATCTGCAGTTAGACATAAGTGGTTATAGAAATATATAGAAACACAATGACACACATACACACACAGATATATATATATATATATATATACATATATATATATATCACTATACACACACGCACACACACACACACACCACACACACCCACACACACACACACACACATATATATATATATATATATATATATATATATATATATATTTGTAGCCGAGAATATTCACCTTCTGGCTGTCCTAAATTCTGAGGATAAATTCTCTAATGTCTGAAATAACAAAGACCACATACGAAGGACATTCCTAATTGCAATGTCTAGTCTTCAGCTGACGTCCATGAGAACCGAATTGTAGCAATAAACCCTTTCAGAGCCGAAAAGAAATCAGTTCCTAAAAGTAACAAACCTATCCTGATCATTAAGAGAATCAAGTGCCCTAATGACGCTTGAGAGCAAGAGATTGGGAATTCCATGAAGCGAATATAAATACAATTTATGTTCAAAGTGACCGCAAGCATTCCTCCAAACGCCCACACACACAGGCACAGACCCGATACACGTTTATTTACGTTCTGGAAGCAAACAATGCAGCATCAAACAAATGACTGCGTTAGTATGACTCAGGCTATTGCGCAAGCGCAAGGCGGACGGCTCCCAATACAAAAGCCGGGACCCACCGCTATGCCAAAACACTATATAAATCCCTTTTACTCACAGTCTCTGCTTAAAATCCTTCTCTGAAATCCTTCTTTACATTTTCTCCCTGAATGCCTCGTACCTAAATTCTTCTGGCTTCATAAATCTCTCATGATGGTTCTGCGAAGGGAAGCAGCTGGGTGGTCTCTCCTGGCTACTGGTAAATAAACGCAATCTTACAAACCCATTTAGACTTCGACAAACGCGAGCATAAGGAATAATTTGAATTTTGATTATATAGGGTACGATATTTGTACCATCAGTTGCAAGTGACACTACAATTACTTATTCGTCAAGTACTAAACCTTGTTAGAGAGAGAGAGAGAGAGAGAGAGAGAGAGAGAGAGAGAGAGAGAGAGAGGAGCAAATTGGGAAGTAACGTGTAACTCAATGAGAATAATATTACAAATACTGCATCGTGGAAGAACCAATAGTTTCAGACATCAGGTAACGGTAACCATTATATCAACAAAGCGTCAGGTGAAACGTGGGCATGATTCTAGCAATTGCAGGTGAGCAAAATTATTAATTCGTACAGTGGCTTCATACCAAAGATTCTTCAAACCCACTTGTCAAATATCAAGGCACCTATTGTCTTTAGAATAGCAGTAATATCAACGCATTGTTCTCTTTGCAATAACAGTAATATAAGTGCGCTGTTCTCTTTGCAATAACTAATATCAATGCGGCTGTTCTCTTTGCAGTAACAGTTATATCCAACTGCACTTGTCTCTTTTGCAATAACAGTTAACATCAATGCAAGTTTTTAATTCTTTGGGCAATGGAGTAATATCAATTGCAGTTGTTCTCTTTGCAATAACAGTTATATTAATACGGCTGTTCTCTTTGCAATAACAGTAATATCAATGCACTTGTTCTCTCTGCAATAACAGTAATATCAATGCGGCTGTTCTCTTTGCAATAACATTAATAGCAATGCACTTGTTCTCTTTGCAATAACAGTAATATCAATGCGGCTGTTCTCTTTGCAATAGCAGTAATATCAATGCAGCTGTCCTCTTTGCAATAACAATGGAGAACATTAATGAGTAACAGCAAAGTTATTCATATACCTTGGACCAGTTCCAAGTAGAGAATTTACGTTTCATAACCAGGGAGAAAAGGTCACTACTTCATGTTAGGAACGTTTGAGTACAATTGGTTTAGCAAAAGTGAACCACAAAATAAATAAGTAAATAAATAAAAACAAATAAATGAATAAAACTTTCAACAGACGTCTCTTCTGCTTATTGCATAAATTAACCCAAAATCACGAAAACATACATAAAAGCCCTTGCAGTTAGCGCATGCTATAAATTTTCCACATCTGGTGCCCTAGTGTAGATACATTCACTCCTGATTTATATTCTCTTCGCCGTCCTGTTCAGGAATCCTGAATGAAGCTCGTAGCATTCATCAAAACAGCCTCTTTTCTGAATGGGGGACAGACGTCTTAACGTTAGTGGTGGAGGTGAATGACGCAGTGCGCACAGGGGTATTTGAATCACTACTGGTGAGCCTTCGGCGTAGCTGTATGCATCGGAAAGCAAGGAAGTTCCCTCTACAAGATGTTCATCCATGATTCAGTCTTTTACGCGTGGATTTGGCAAGTATCATCATATGTTGTTTTTAGAATGCCTTTCCCCCTAACAGTTAAGGAGAACGGGTTAATGTTAAATATATATATACATATATAATATAGATATATATATATATATATATATATATATATATATATATTTATATTTATATATACGCAATTTAAAAACACCGGGGGGGGGTACGCGCTTCTAAGTAGTCAGTAGAAGGATCCACAGTAATATTCTTGCTTATCAAGACGAAATATATTAGTAGTAATATTTACAATGCTTACAGCTTTTGACCATCCTCCTGTGGACTTCTCAGAAATATATTATATATATATAATATATATATATGATATATATATACATATACATATAGATAATATATCAGATACTATATACATACTATATATATATATAGTATATATATATATATATATATATATATATATATATATCCGCCTGTCAATTCACCGATTCTTTCCTCGCGCACCCTTTGTAATCCGTCGTATTTTCTAAACCAAATCGAAACAATGTTGTGTCGCTAAGATTCTCGCACCAATCGGCGACTGGTAATGACTGGCTTTCCATTCATCACGGCAACCTCAGCATCACTTTAACGAAGCAAGGTAAAGAGATTTCCCTACCAACGACAGCTGATTTCCAGGAATCGATTCGTTCCACTCTTTCAAATAAGGGAATAAATTTGACTCAGCGTAACCTCGAAATGGGCACAAAGAATGCTGCTTCTCAGTATATGTGAGCACAATGCAGCTTATTTTCAAGTGATTGCAATTATACCCAGGTCGCCTTGGCGTGTATACATTTAACAACTACAATATAAAACCTTTATAGTTTTGGTTTTCTTGGCGCAGAGTAACTTAATACAATGATTTTTATACTTTTCTTCGTCGTGTATTTTCACTGACAGACAAGACGAATAGGTAAGATAATTCAGCTTTTGATCCCAGCGATTACAAAACTATTCTTGTTCCCGAGTAACATGGATAAATTTTAAAAGAGAAAATGAAATAAAAAGTGCTGGATTTATAACATACTTTTTGGACAAACTTAGTTCATTCCTAACTATAAACGGACCTAAACATATTACAGTGCTGACCGTTTTCATGTTAACTTTTGAAAATATGAATCGTAACTTCATTCTGTGCATGAGGATCAAGAAAAAGAATGACGTACCTCTTACGTATTAAGAATACTTTGTCATCAACATGAGTTTATCAATTATTTTGGACCTAGTCAATTTTATTTAGTGAGCCTTTTTAATCGATGAAATATTTTAATAGTTCATCTGCTGCATTCCTATCTATTGGCGTTCAAGGAAACAAATAACAAAACCAATATAAAGAAACAATACTTAAATATTGAATAACGCAGTCAAACGCATTCTTATCTGAATTCTGTACTTCAAATGAAAAAGCAGCCCTTAATTAGTTCAGCTGAAATTAACATACAAAGCTAATCCTTCTTATCAATGAAACAAACACACCTGATAAATTTTCCATCATTAATTCTAACTAATACCTCCTATCAATTATGCGTCATTATCTGTCCCAATTAGGTTCAAAAGAACGGCTCACTATTAAACGGGAATAAAAAAAATGCGCTTCCAACAGCGCATCTAATTACGGCACACGTTCTAGGAACTTCTGGAATGGGAATCTATTTTCATTCAACAGACATCAGCTTAGGAAACAAGCCTTAAGTGGTCCTATAATGAATAGATCTATATCAACCTCAGTAATAAGACTTAATAGGAAAATTTCATGATAAAACATTATATCACAATATTTCATAAGATTCAAACTGGGAAAAATTCTAACAAACTGGCAGCAGTGATTAGAGGGTACGACAGTCAGGGAGTGACGAAGAATATTCAGTCACCAAGCAGAGAGAGAGAGAGAGAGAGAGAGAGAGAGAGAGAGAGAGAGAGAGAGAGAGAGAGAGAGAGAGATAGCATAACTTGAACCGGCAACAGTCTTTATTTATTTATTATTATTTTATGTGATGATAACTTATTTCACACGCCTCTTGCGTTACACCATTCTATTGTGTACAAGTTAAAGCCAAATCAGACACTTTTTTTATTTACTTTTTTCATCTAAAATTCCAACAAAATACACATTAAGTTTTAGCTATACTGCTCATGTCCCATTATGCATGTAAAAAAAGTGAATATAAATTAACAAGGTCATAGCAGTGTCACATCATTCGCTAAATGAAAAAAAGGTCATAGCAGGGTCACAGCATTCGCTAAAAAAATAAGGTCAAAAGTCACAGCAGGGTCACAGCATTCGCTAAATAAAAAATCTCACAGCAGGGTCACATCATTCGCTAAATAAAAAAATGTCATAGCAGGGTCACATCATTCGCTAAATAAAAAATGTCATAGCAGGGTCACATCATTCGCTAAATAAAAAATGTCATAGCAGGGTCACATCATTCGCTAAATAAAAAATGTCATAGCAGGGTCACATCATTCGCTAAAAAAAAAGGTCAAAAGTCACAGCAGGGTCACAGCATTCGCTAAATAAAAAATGTCATAGCAGGGTCACATCATTCGCTAAATAAAAAAAACGTCAAAAGTCATAGCAGGGTCACATCATTCTCTAAAAATATTCAGGAAAACTATACAGTCAGCAAGCAGGCATGATTGACCTGTACCGTAGAAGAAGGCCAAACGAAACGTAGGTCCAGTCACTCACGAAAGGGCACGAAGGAGACACACGAAAGGATCCACAAAACTTTCATTGAGAAAAAGGAAAAAGAAACATTCGATCAAGCCAAAGACGCAACAAGGTGATGGATGGGACAAAGATGCGGCCAGTGTATATTGGATACATGCTTTTGCGCCCGGCAAGAGGACGGGGAATAGAGGAGGGGATTCCGAAAATTAGACGGAGTTGGTGTTGTGGAAGGGGTGCAGAGAGGATGATGGAATCTGACAGCACGGAGGCTCCAAAATCGAAGCCTCAGGGGAGATCCAGAGGGTCGATGGACATTATGAAAGGCCGTGTGAAAACATCATTGCAATAATAAATGAACCCAGTCGGTTGTCGTTATGCGACTACTTTCGCAACTGCAGTGGACTGAGTATTGAATATAGTTCTTAATACATATGTAAGGAAGAGACGGAAAATCCTCATCAAAAACACGTACACAAATAAATACAAAATTATATATATATATGTATATATATATATATATATATATATATATATTATATATATAAATATATCAGTGCCACATCAGGTTCGTTCCCTATGCAAGTCAGTAAGTATTTCTGTGGAAAACGTGAAAACCTGCTCATTTATTCATTATTTCCACATATATATATATATTATATATATATATATATATATATATATATATATATATATATATACACACACATATATATATATATATATAATATATTATCTATATATATATAACATAATAATTATCACTTCTATACGTGATACAAATACATATAACATATATACATATATAATATATATTATATATATATATATATATATATATATATATATATATATATATATATATATCACTTCTATACGTGATATTTGTGAATGTTAATAAAGCAAGGAATTGTATGATGGGAAGAAATTTATTCCTTCAAGTGTCTTGAACACCATCCAAGATATTAAGACTTACAGTCATATAGCATTACCGACAGAGATCAAAAGAGAGTGAATTAAAACCATTGATTACCTTAAATACACGTTTTTTCGCCAAACAAGTAAACATATTAAAATCTATAGGAATGGAGTGAATTATCATACTGATACCTCTAAATGTTCTACTCGTTTTTCAAACAAGAACATATAGATCTATATAAGGCATGGAGTGAATTATCATTACTATAATATTCCTCCAGAAATCATACAACTGACTGGCGCTTAACTGGAATTCCAGTTGTTGATCTCATTATACACAGTCAATTGATAATTCAGGCTATTCTGTTTTTCAGAGGGATGAACTGCAATTTTCAAATATATAACTTGATAATTTTCAAAGGTGATTTTCTGAAACAAAAATAAAAAGGGAATGCTTCAAAATTCATCTCCATTCTAGTAATTTCCTCTCGGTTACGAAAAAGAAAAAATGAAGATTTTATGCATTTTGGAAAAAAGTATGTCTTACAATTCTACACGTGGAGTGATGAAAAAAAAAATTAATAAAACATCTCACATATTTCTGGAATATGATTTTAAAAAGTTCAAGGCATGATTACAACGATGTCACGTGCATGAATCAAATATTCATTAAGGGAACGCGCAGGAATAAGTTATCATATGCAGACGTCCTATGCGCAAACTTGAAAACTTCGGTAACTTGTGACTATATAACAGCTCGCGTGCGAAGTAAGGGAGGACATCTTTTTCACTTCTCAAATTCATACATGATCCTAACAGCAGTCATATATATATATATATATATATATATATATATATATATTTATAGTATATTATATAGTATATAATATATATATAATATATATATTATATAATATATATATATTTGTGTGTGTGTGTGTTGGTATCAAAGACAGTAAATTTTGCTTTAATGGGGAATTTTTGGTACAAAAGTTTGGCATGGCTATGGGTAATCCCTTATCTCCTGTCCTTAGCAATATTTACATGGAATATTTTTAGACAAAACTCTTACCAAGAATTTTGCCCCAAAAAGTTATATGGTTTAGGTATGTGGATGATATTTCTGTATTTGGCCAGTTCTGTATTTGGCCAGTTCACGAAAATCTCCAGGAATTCCTTAATAATCTCAATAATTTAGTCCCTTCTATAAATTTACTGTAGAGGAAGAAAGAAATTGTAATTTGAATTTTCTTGATGTAACTGTCCATAGAATGATAAAAAATTCACCTTTTCAGTCTTTCGGAAATCAACTAACATTGCCTCTTTTGTTCATTACTACTCCAATCACCATCAAAATGTTAAATTCTCTGTTTTTTCTGGGATGTTCTTAAGAGCTTTACGTGTCTATAGCCCGCAGTCTATTGACGCTGAAATTAAAACCATTTATGATATTGCATTGAAACTTAAATACCCAAGGACTTTTGTAGATGTGGCATGGAAAAGATCTAGAAAAATATTTTATTCAACTAATGTCAAACTTGAATTTAGTAAGCATAACATTCTAAGATTACCCTATGATGAAAGGTTTTTAGATATTCCTAGAATTTTAAAGCTTTTTAACATAAATGTTGTTTTCAGTAATATTAACGTCAATAGTTTAGTAATTAAAAATTCTCCTAAAGATCTTCCAGGCTGCATATATGAAATTCCTTGCAAAAAGTGTGATAAAGTCTATTACGGACAGACCGGTAAATCTCTTTCACAACGTCTCAAAAAGCACCAATATTCTGTGAGAACTGGGCAAATATCGAATGCATTATTCGTACATATGAGAGATTTAGATCATCCTATTAACTGGAGTCAAGCAAGAGCCTTAATCCCATGTAATGACACAGTTAAAAGGAATATCATTGAATCTTGTTTCATCAAGCCAAATAATAGAAATGTTCTAAATTTAAGTCTTGGTTTATTTAAACTTGATGCTTTCATAATGAAAAAAGTTGTAGATAAATATAAGCAACAAAATTAATATATTCAGTTTTTATATGTTTTGGACTGTGAAGATACTTTGTAATTTCGGTTAGGGTCAAACCTGTTTAGGTTTGTGACCGTGTGATATCCGATAATCCTGGATTATCTTTTTTAATTTTTACCCTTTTGACAAATTAACCACCATCTATTCTTGATCTTGTTGTGTACCTGAGACCTTTCTCTCCAATTGTATTTCATTCGCTCCTTGACAATGTCTTAGTAAAGACGAAAGCGCTTGGATTTCTGACCATCATTTTCCTGTGGTATTCGCTTACACACAAACACACACACATATACACACACACACACACACACACACACTCACACATATATATGTATATTTACACACACATATATATATATATATATATTATATATTTATTACACCACACACACACATGCACAACATATATATAATATATATTTATAATTATATATATTATAATAATATAATATACATATATATATATATATGTAAATAAATATAATGGTCGAGGACGCAAAGTCGATTGCTTTATTTTCGTACGAATTAAGTGTTCCAAAATTTTATTCCTTTTCTCATTCCTATAAGTAGCTAGGATTTCCAAGAAAGATGCTTTGATGAAAGTCAAAATCGAAAAATCAGTTAGCGTTTTTTGGTCCAATAGCTGTGACCGGGTGCAATTTTTTTTTTTTTTTTTGCTCTTCATAATCAAAGATCTTTAGAGGATAAAGGAAATATTACCGTTATAATATTTCTCTTCTTGCAAAGTAAATAACATAAATAAGAATAAATTCCTTTTATAAATGACTCAAGGAATAGCTAAAAGAGATGCAGTTCTGCACAACATTGAGTTCAAAGCAAATACATACATACATACATACATGCATACATACATACATTCATACATACACACACAAACACACACACACATATATACATATATATATACATATATATAGAGCCTTGGTTTAATGATGGTATAAGTTAATGCACTCGTTATGACAATATAAATTACGAATATAAAAAGAGGAAACTAGCATCGAGAGAGCTGAGCCTCAATGTTTACTTTCTCATGAAAAAATCTAATAACTTGTTCTAAGGAAATACATTTTGTAAGTAAAGACATCAGAGTAGCGAACATGGTCTTTTAAAGATATGGGTCTTCTTCTTTGCCTTGCATGTGTAAAACTTTGCGTCTTCAAAACTTTATATACATTATACAATAAACTCATTTAAGAAAATCAAGTCAATGTTCCCTGTTTTCTAAAATAGAAAAAAAAAACAAAGTATAAATACAATTTAATAATCGAGTAATAACTTCAAATATTCTTGGAGAAAACGGACTGACTGCATTCATGAAAGCAATTTCGTTCAGCATATAAAACAGCACAGTAGACGAAAAAAATTTACAAAACCACATCTCTGAAAAAACTAAGCATTTCTCTAAAGCTCCACAGAGCTCAAGCGGATTAAGAAATAAAAAAGGGGATACCGAAATTGCTTCAAAGAACACGCAAGAAGACAAACAATAGTGACCGACCACCCATCAAGACAGACGTCAGCCAGAGCATCAAGCCATCATACCGAGGTCAAACAAATCATGGGATCCAATTACGAAGCGACCAGGATACGTGAATAGCCGACGCGATAGGTCTCGTGCGTTCTGTACAGAAACCTCCGGGGGTATATCAAGTTGTAGCACATGGAATTCGGGTGGGGTGGGGGGAAACAAGCAACTTCATTCTTCTTTTGTTCCTTAATTTTCCATATTCATTTTTTTTCGAAGAGACTTCTCTTATAAGTTCGGCCTTTCACATAGTATTCTCTAATTCAAATTGCTTGTCTGACATTCTTGTCAGAATAAAGAAGTTTTTAACATATCAGACAACACCAAGGATAGAGTGACTTAAGCCAGAGGCAAGTCTGCGCTTTTTGCTTGTTTGTAAACCAATGTTTCATACAGAATTCTTCAACGTGAACCGTGCAGCACAAATTTTGACAAACTATGGACGGCATAGTAAATTTTTCGCTTATTCGGGTAGTAAGCCTACAAACTACTTTGTTGCTGTTGTTGGTGTTGAAGGGGGGCGGGGAGGAAAAGTCTATGGAAAAGCCTAAAAAGTTCATAAAAGTGTTTCGCGTTGCGTTAAAGATACAAGACTTTCAGGATAGGATATTTATGGTTACTCTAGTGGAATGAAAATGTAAAAAATAAATAATGTGCATGTTAAACAGTACAGAACAATTATTTCTAATAAAATATAGCGTATTTATTTTAATTTTCGTTGGTGGAAAAAGGCTGTATTTGACTGTAAATTTCAGCACGTTTTATTTTACGTTAAAAGATGGGAATATAATGTTTACAACTTATGCATGAAGGGAAAATCTTGCACGCGTATCGAGTAGGCTGGAGGTCGGATCAGGCTTAGTTTTTCTTATCAACTGACAATATTACTTCAAGTTACATTTATGCGCTTTGCAAAAACAAATTCACTGTGGATTTATAGAAACGTTGTAACTCTCACTAAAAGTAATATTATTTCAACTTTCGCGATTGCCTGTCATGTGAAAATAAGTTTTTCATATTGCATCGCGTAAACATCAGTCCCACTATAGTAGATTCACAACAACCGTGCATTTAATGTCTAGACCAATCCCTTACGACGCTCCTGATTAGCTGTTGATAAGCCAATCACAGGGTTGGAAACTCTCAGTCTCTCTCGAGAGTTCACATAGGCAGGATTTATGTTCCACCTCTCCTGAAAGACGTATACCTCAGGAGAGGTGGAATATAGATCCTACCCATGTGAACTCTCGAGAGAGACTGAGAGTTTCCAGCCCTGTGATTAGCTTATCAACAGCCAATCAGGAGCGTCGTGAGGGACTGGCCTAGACATCAAATGCACGGTTCATCGATGTGAATCTACTATGGTCACTAGTGAAGCGTCCTTTTACGATCTCTGACAACACATTTTTAAGCGTGTCAACTTCATGAAACGTGTGCAAAGGGCTTATGAAGAAAATAGTCAAGATTATATCTGCCTAAAGCTGCTGCTGCAGTATAATATAGGAAAGTTCTTTACAAATATGTTCTGCAGAAAAGAGCATTTATTCGGTGGCATAAATTACTCACAGTAACGCATCTTTGATGGTGACAATGAATGATGATGTTGATGGCGATGATGATGATGATAATAATGTTGATGATGATGATAATGCCACGGATGATCTTTATACGAAAACTGTTAAGACAAACAAGGAATAAAAGTTAAAAGAATCGAAACTTTAACATGAGTGTGCTCCACTCCATATATTAAGTAAGCGACTGACGCGATCCTCAGCAGTGAGAAGTTATCAAGGATCTTCGGTAATGAGCAAAACAGTGCGAGAGCTTTACTGCTTCGAGGCAAAAGGGTAAAAAGCCACCCACTGAAAGGAGTAATCCGGGAACCGACACCTTCCATAGAGCAAACGTAAGGATGGGGAGGGCGAATCCAGCACCGACTTCTGCGTCAGTTGGTGCAAATTGTTGGAAATCTTGCCATGACATTATCGGTTTGCAATATCGATTTGAAAATACCACAAAGAATTAAATCAAATATTTGCCACCAAACAATATTTTACTCTGTTGGTGGAAAAGGTTTGAAAATGAAATATAACAAGTAGGCCAAAGGACAAGCACTGGGGCCTATGAGGTCATTCAGCGCTGGAAGGGAAACGAGAGTAAAGGTTTGTAAGGTGCAGGATCCATACAGAGAATGGATCCTGGAAAGGTGTAACAGGAGGAAAACCTCGCAGATGCACTATGAAACAATTGCTAGTAGAGGGTGGAAATACGATGGAAGAACGAAAATATGAACGGAGGTACAGTAAAAGGAATGAAAAGGGTTGCAGTTAGGGGCCGAAGGAATGTTGCTTATAGTGCACTGCGTCAGGTCCACTGATGGCAATACCCCAGTACGGAAGTGGGAAGAGTTTGACACCTTATTATACCGCTCATAAAGACATGCTTGGGGATATCTGAACATAACCCTCAGTTAGCGTGACTGTTTTCAAAAATGGCAATACTATCAATTAACGTTGGCAGTTGGAAAAACAAACGACTCAACCACAATCGGTTAAGGGAAACTGTAGGAATCTGGACTAAGCTGCAATTGGTTGGAGTAAGTGCTTTGAGTAGAAAGTTTGAGGCTAATGGGACCTATGAGGTCATTCAGCGCAGAAACGGAAATTGACTTTACAAAGGTTTAAAAGGTGTAACAGGAGGAAAGCCTCGCAGTTGCGCTATGAATCAACTGTTAATGGAGGGTGGAAAGTAAGATGGAGGAAGTATGAAAATATGAACGGAGGTACAGTAACAGGAATAAAAGGGGGTTCAGTTAGGGGTTGAAGGGAAGCTGGAAAGAACCTTAAGTAATGCTGCCTACAGTGCACTGTCTGTACTATCCCCCTACGGAGGAGGGTAATGGTACAAAATCTGCCATACCACTACTTGTTGGCGTAAACGAAAAGGATGGACAGTTAAATGGGAAAGGCAGCATTTCTCCTGCAGATCGGGGCTGACACTACACTCTTCGCTAAACCAACTTGTTGCTATGCTCTCTCTCTCTCTCTCTCTCTCTCTCTCTCTCTCTCTCTCTCTCTCTCTCTCTCTCTCTCTCTCGGAACAACAAGACTTTAACAAGCAACCGGCAGTCAGAGTTTCTACCAAAACCTGTCCCCATTGTTCGGTTGACTCGAAAGACAGCAACATCGTGTCTGTATTTGGTTAGCGTAGAACATTTAACAACTGGATTCTACCTCTAATAGAAACCCACTGGACCATACAAGGTGGTACAGATTGAAGTTATTTTGGTTTTCTGAGTTTGGGAAGTTCATCGTTAAGATGTACAACCCCCAGGTTAACTTGGAACATGGACTACTTCTCTTTCAAGTATATATCTAAAAAAGGAGTATGTATAATGAAACACTGATCAGGAATCAATCCCATGAATAGTTAAACCTTCACTGAATTCAAGGAGAGTCAACAGCCCTGACAAGCATTTTTTCCAGAAATGGTTTACAAGCAAAGCGAGAAGCTGAAAAACAAACCGTAAAAAAATCATCTGCCAAATGCAACATCCGTCCAACAATCCCGGACACTGCAGAGCTAAGCAAAAGTCTCGCATATTGCCTAAGAGGCGTGAGACAGACACCAAGATAACACATGCACGTCAATCTCAATGGTAAGAATGCAAGCAATTCAAGCAGACTGCTTACTGTCCTGCATATGCTAGTCAACAAAAGATCTTATTTATTCCTTCCTTCTTTTGCTTGCGTGCAGGAGTGAATTATGCAATGTTTTGTAGTCAAGGTTCGCCCACTATCTAAAGTGGAGAGAGAGAGAGAGAGAGAGAGAGAGAGAGAGAGAGAGAGAGAGAGAGAGAGAAATCATAGCGAGATTTCGTTCTGGGAAAGATATTTATGACTCCAGTCATTTCGTTTCAGAAGAGTGCAACAATGACTACATAAAGTGAGTATGGCCATAAAATACGACGATTTATTTGAGAATTTGAACTCTACTCCCTAGAGAGAGAGAGAGAGAGAGAGAGAGAGAGAGAGAGAGAGAGAGAGAGAGAAAAGGAAACGCGAGACGCTGATGTAGCACTTTCACGGACTATTACCAGTGATGTACTGTGAGCATTGGTGCTGGAAGTAAATAAACTAAATAAATAAATAAAACCTAAAATCTGCAAGCTTTTCGTCAATTCAATAAAAGAAAATGCATCATGATTCAAAAGTTTGACGAAACGCACCGCAAAATAACGAAGGTAGCTTTAACTGCCTTATTAGGAATTACACTTTTCATGTGCATCTTTGGACTAAAGGTACATTAAGAAATTAATGTGCAAGAAAAAAAAGTTCCTCACTGAATAAGAAAAAAGAAAAAACGTTCTTCAATGGACGAGTGGGTTGCGTACTAAATATCAATCTCTGTTAACCAAGTTCGTTTCTCAAGTGGTTCGGCTCCCATAATATGCCAAAGTCAATGTCCGTCCTGATTTCGTTCCCGTCCACTGGACGGTGGTTCGATCCCATGAGGGGACGAAATTATTATCAACTAAAAATTCCCCTTCGGTACATATATGAAAATATATCAATTCCGAGGTAGAGCGAATTAGATATTAAAGGACATTTGTAGCTCGAATGTTTTATATGAATGTGATAATTATTCACATATATATATATATATATATATATATATATATATATATATATATATATATATATATAATATATGCACTACAAACACTACCGGAGTCGAGGTGGGTTGATGTTGTCTCCAAACCAACTAATTACCTGCGCGCGAAAGTATATGAGGGTGAGAGACGACATGAACTTTTTAGCCTCTCGCGGTGGTGTAGTAGGTGGTAAAGCTTCACTGACGGTTCTGGATTTGATAGGATCCATGAGTTCGCGCCTTGGTCCGGGCAAGTCTATTATCGAGAAAAAATTCCCCCTCGGTTAAGCATATATGAAAATATATTAATTCCGAGGTAGAGCGAATTAGATATTAAAGGACATTGTAGCTCGATATGTGATAATTTAATTCAATATATATATATATATATTATATAATATATAAATGTATATAATATATATATAATATATATATAATATATATATAATAGTGTATATATATATATATATTATGAATACACACACACACACACACACCACACACACACACCACACACATATATGATATATAGTATATATATTAATATATATATATATGTATATAATATAATATTACACCCACACACACGCGGCATAAATCGAGAATAATCCCTACCTACCTGCCATCTAGTATATTTTTATAGGAACCACAAATTTCATCTGATATTTCGATTCACACGCACACAGTGTGTGTGTATATAAAGGTTTTTTTGCCACGAAGGAAAAAAATGAAAAAGCGAGATAGCCGAGTACTTTCGTCCTATCGGACCCTTTACTGAGGCCTTTAGTGCCTCAGTAAAGGGTCCGAATAGGACCGAAAGTACTCGGCTATCTCGCCGAGTACTTTCGGTCCTATTCGGACCCTTTACTGAGGCCTTTAGTGCCTCAGTAAAGGGTCCGAATAGGACCGAAAGACTCGGCTATCTCGCTTTTTCATTTTTTTCCTTCGTGGCAAAAAAAAACTTTATTTATACATAGCATCACGTTTTATATACTTCGTGATCAAGTTATTCATATATACATACATAATATATATGTATATATATATATATATATATATATATATATATGTGTGTGTGTGTGTGTGTGTGTGTGTGTGTGTGTGCTGCATACATACATAGCGATACGCAAACGATAAAATTACATAAATCACGAAATAATTTTTGAACAGCATATAACTGCTCTACCATTGGAAACCCACCTCAATAGTGTATATTCCCAGGCCAGACCTCCCCGATTCCCCAAGGCTTCACGGCGTCACATCCCCATTCCCCATCATTTTACGATTCAGCAACGTTCCCCCAATTCCCCATCCTCTCAAGTCCCTACTCCCACATCCCCATCCTTCGTTCCCCATCTCCCCACTGAGGGCGAAGGAGAAGACTGCACTTTCTAAGTTGGCTCGGCTCCAGAAAAGGACCTTCGCCCCTTCCCCCTATTTATCTTGACGCTGATCTTTCCTTCTTTTCTCACTTTCTTTTCCTTCCCAGTCACTTCTCGGGGATTATTTACGGTCCCCGAATCTTCATATTATCAGTTTTACGCTTCCTCTCTCTCTCTCTCTCTCTCTCTCTCTCTCTCTGTCTCTCTCTGTGTGTGTGTGTGTGAGTTTAAGTAGCAGATTATGCTACCAGAAATTACAGGACGTAATCAACATGGCAAAAAGGTCACTCACACACACACACACACCACACACACACACACACACACACATATATATATATATATATATATATATATATATATTTTATATATATATATATAGTATATATATATATATATATATATACAGAATATGACAACAACGAGCATATCAACAACCAATATTAGCATAAAGACTGTCACCAGACACTAATTATGAGTTCCTACAAATCGTTAAATTTGCATCAAGAATGAAGATATTCAGCTTCTACGCCCACCAGCTAATCCAATTTACAAAGTTCACATGAACAGATTCTCACTTTCTCTTCCCACAAACAAACTCACCTCCACTTCTCTCTCCTCTCTCTCTCTCTCTCTCTCTCTCTCTCTCTCTCTCTCCCCAGACCGCCCTTCCATGTGACCTATCAGAGCACCCTTTACTTATCTTCCTGGGAACGGTGCCAGAAAAAGCAGTGATTATCGTGAATTACTAGACGCAAACCCACATCAGTATACCACAGCGTATTGGGGAGTGATTGCACTCCGTGATTCCGTCGCCTTTTTTCATGGGGTACTGGGTGCGGGGGGGAGAGGGGAGGGCAGAGAGATTTAATGAACACTTTCAGATTTGCTTTATGTATACATAACAAAAAGTCAGATGGACCTTGTTAAATTTTTCCAAACACGTTTATATTCTTTCTTAATTCTAATTTTACTATGCGTCTTTTATATTTACTTATACATCTTACCAATTATCACTTCTATTCGCTGTGATTAGATTCTCTTTCTTTTTATATAGTTCTGAAAATCTTGCAAGCAAGAGTAGCAACATATATATATATATATATATATAAAATATATCATATATATATTATTAATATTATATTATATATATGTTGCTACTCTTGCTTGTAAGATTTTCAGAACTATATAAAAAGAAAGAGAATCTAATCACAGCGAATAGAAATGATAATTGGTAAGATGTATAAGAAATATAAAAGACGCATAGTAAATTAGAATTAAAAAAGAATATAAACGTGTTTGCAAAAAAAAAAAAATATATACATATATATATATATATATATATATAATTATGTTATATTTATATATATATATATATATTATATATATAGAGATGAGAGAGAGAAGAGAGAGAGAGAGAGAGCGAGAGAGAAGATAGAGAGAGATAGAGAGAAGAGAGAGAAAGAGAAGATAGAGGAGAGAGAGAGGAGAGAGTATTTATCATAACGTGATTTACACCGATGTCATTAAAGCTAAGGTTCTAACCAGCTACAACTTTCAGGACCAGGTTCAGTGAATAAAAAGTGAATTAAATCATAACCTGAACAAGACATAACCAACAAGACTTGCATGACTTGAAAAACCATAATTCAAGGTGGCTGAAATGAAACTGAATTGAACTGGATTGAATATAGAATTTAGACCAAAGCGCTGGGACCTATGAGGTCATTCAGCGCTGAAACGAAAATTGACCGTAAAAGCTTTGAAATTGTAACAGGAGTAAAGCTTCGCAGTTGCACTAGGAATGAATCGTTAAGAGAGGGTGGAGAGTAAGATGGAGGAAAGAGAATATGAAAGGAGGGACAGTAAAAGGAACGAAAGGCAATGCAGCTAAAGGCCGAACATGCTTCAAAGAACTTTAAGTAACGCCTACAGTGCACCGCATGGGGTGCACTGACGGCACTAACCCGCTCACGGGGTACTTAATTACAACTGATAACCTTAGAAATAATAGGCACTTCTAACCTTTATGAAAACATTACTATGACGTCATCCAATATTTTTCGCCCACGGTGTCAGATGGATGAAGATTTGGGAGAACCGTTCACAATATAATGAAATGAGCCGGTGTTATACGAATAATACCTAATTCGTGAGCAATCTAATATTCCAGTATTCCCCCTACTTAGAAATACACGGAGTATACAGCATCTTTATGTGACGGAGTGTTATTATGGCGAAAGACCCCCGAACATACATGCATTAAGCAATAAATAAAACGATAGAAAAAGGGATCTTCTTCTTCTTCCAAGCTTTAACCCATTTTTATATGGGGTCGCCGTTGTGAATGAGTCGTCTCCATCGATTTCTGTCCTGTGCATCGTTCTCGTGAATACCTTTTAATACCATATCTTCCCCTACACAGTCGACTGTACATATGGCCACAGAAATCTCCAGAGAAATCCCCAACTATTTCCTCAGAATCGTCCATTTCCCCATCAGGAACCAACACGGAACCGTCAGAGCCGCTTTGCGTGATGGAGAAAATGGGTCACTCCGACGTCTAAATAAGAAAACGCCAAAATGGAAGTCATTTGTGTCGCGGAAGAAATCGGCCACGCCACCGCCCGAGAGTTTTCTTGTCACATTTCCCTCATCAAATTTGCCCAGAAAAATTACCTGCTATTCTCGGAAACCCGAGTGACGTCACTGACGTCACAAACCAAACCAGCCCTGCTCCCTTCCTGATGTGCGCGTGTGTGATTGTGTGTGTGCAGAGGTGGTCTAATTTTGGGTATCTGTTTGCTCTAAAATGGGTATGTGAGGCATTTTCCCACCTAAACGCTTCGGCAGGTGCAAAAGCAACATTTACCAAAATATATTTTAAAAATTGCACATTTTTTTCGCCTACTTCGGTCATTAAAGTAAGAAAAGCCTGCTAAAAAGTTTATTGCACATCAAAATTCAACCAATCTTACAACATCATATTTCATTTTTGTAATAAAATTCCACAATTATATAGTAAACTATATGACTAAGAATACAAAAAGCAAAGACTTTCGGACACCTGAACGGTGTTCCTCATCAGTATTTACGTTGAAATACAAACCGATAGGATGAACAGCCTTAAAAAGGTCAAAATTTATTTTGGTGCCCAGATCACCTTTGACAAATAGAACTAACAAACGAAGAAGCTTATAAAATACAAATTAAATCGAGACCAAGACCGAATTTTTAAAATTATGAAAGAAAACTCAACCATCGTCAAACTTTTGATAGCCATAGCTGGCAAATATATGCATCTGTAATTAAGGAATAACTATAAATTCAAATTCGAATAATCATTATATTCACGCATTGAATGGTCAGTTCGTAACATAAAACTAGCTTCTAGACGGCTTTCAACCTTCATTAACATGTAAAATCAAAATTTTAGTCGAACTTCTCTTGTATATCAATATTTTGGGTATCCAGGGTCTTCAACTTGTCCTGGAGAGATCACTTGTTCAAATAATTAAATCTTCCTCTAAAGAACTCCAGATGTGCATTTTATCCTCATCTCAAATATCAAAGCTTTATTTTTGCCTTATTCGCCCCCTGTTTAAAGTAGCATTTTCGATTTTGCTGTGCTTCATCTTTTGTCTTCCTTCTCGATACAATGGAATTTAAGCAAGTCATTTGGTCAATGACAATACCCTCAATACAAATCTAACTACACCATCGTGTGCCTTCTCTTTCCTCCCACTTTGCTGCAAGAACTATTTCGGCCCATGTCCTATTGGGCTAGAAGAGAACATTCTCCCTCCTCTCCTGCCACCAGCACCAAACAGGCCACTTTTCATGGTGGAAAAGGGAAATCCTTGTATGACAGAGCTCAATGGCTGTTCCTCTGCTATTTTAATGCCCAGCGTTGGAATTATCTTTCCAATTATGTTCTTCCTTGACTCTTATTTGTCTTCTTTTAAGGGGCCGATCTATTGCTTTCTCCATGGGCCGAAACGTTCTTCAAAAGTGGAGTTTATGAATTGGTAAACAAACTGCTGCTCTTTTTTTCTTATTCTTGAGCCGATAGCTGTTTAAGCCATTACCAAAAGGCCGGCCTGATGGCTACACTAACTATAGAATGGAACACCACTTCTATATAGAGGTGAGAATAGCCAAAAATTGAATAAAATCAAGAATTCAGAAGGCACATATACACGCAAATAAATAAATAAATACATTATGTAATTTTATATAGGTAGATAGATAGATAGATAAATAGATGATACACGCCAACCTAATTGTAAACCTATTTAGAAAAATTTTCATTTATATCTATTAAACAAGATTTTCCTTCGCAGAATATCTATGATCTCAACTCTGCTTCTATCTTTATATTTTCTTTAATATATATATATATATATATATATAATATATATCTATATATATATATATATATATATATATATATATATCTATATATATATATATATACATATATAAATGAGTACGGACATTTGCTTAGATTCAACTTCAATTCTAGTATTCTCATTCACTTTAAAATGCACACGGCACACATTACCGTTTAATAAAAGTCGTTTGCAATTCCAACACCACTTAAGATAAAATGGTAAACAGAATTCTAGATAACCTGAGAAAGGGATAACTAATCTAAAACCAGACGTACACTCAGATTGCTTCAAATTACTTTCTCTGGCTCTCATTCCCATTTATCAGCAGTTTTATTTTTTAAGACGGTATAAACATCCCTTCCGTGCAGGTGCGAATTTAAGTGCACCTGCTTATCTGGAAAAAGAGAGAGAGAGAGAGAGAGTGGAGAGAGAGAGAGAGAGAGAGAGAGAGAGAGTATGGTGTAATATATATATATATATATATATATATATATATATATATATATATATATATATATATACACGTGTATTTGCATACATTTAGGGTTCCAAACTAATCGCAAAAAACTGGACGACTGAGAATAAAAGGATTATACGTTTTAAGTTTCTATGTTAGTAGTTTGTGTGTAAATAAATAAATAAATAATTAAATATATATATATATATATATATATATATATATATATATATATATGTGTGTGTGTGTGTGTGTGTGTGTGTGTGTGTGTGTGTGTGTGTACACAGTAGAGTGCTTCCAGTGTTACTCTTCCGTTTCCTAACAAGTATTTAGCTGCGACCAGCAACAGCTGAACAATTATCAGATACTTCATTTATACTTTATTCACTGCTTATGTCAGCAAGATAATGAATGTTAACAGCAAGTATCTGTATGACACTGCCTAGTCTAACTAACGGTTAGTTTTTAAGATATGGCGAACCGCTTTTTACAGGGAAGGTCTCGGTACTCGGTTACAGTTCGGGAATATGCCGACCTGCGAGATATCAATGAGAATGTTAAGGAAGGTTATTATTATTGGCGAACCTATAGGGTCACGGTGAAAGGCGCACATTCATTCTGGCCTTTCTTAGGGATAATGGGATACCTCTTCTGTAATGGAAAGTGACGAGAAAAAAAAAGACTAAGCAAAAAAAAAAGACTAAGCAAAAAAAGGATTAAGCAACCATGAAGAACTAATATAAGTATATTACATGTATATATATATACACACACACACACACACATATATATAATATTATATGTATATATTAACATCGTATATATTATGTGAAAAAAAAAAAAAAAAATATATATATATATAATATATATAATATATTGTTAGAAATATTATAATTATATATATATCTATGAAGATAAAAAAGGTCCCATAAAAACACTATTTGTACGTTGCAACCATATATTTCGAGCACTTCCTTCTGTGCTCATGATCACTGATAAAATATGGAAATAGAATGTCTTACAAGAGTATATAAACAAAGCGTATGTAGGTGTGGCAGTAATCCTCTGTACATACACAAACAAACATATATGTATATATATATACATATATATATACACACATGTGTATATGTAACTTATGTAATGCGAGTGTATGTGTAATTGATCATATGGAGTTGAAAAGTTGAGTCAGCACCGCCTGCAAATTCTGAGGCGAGAAACGCATAAGCAGGCTTATAGCCTTTAAGGACGTAAAAAAAAAAAAAAAAAAAAAAAAAAAAATTCGGCTTCGGTCCCCGGGCCACCTTAAAAGGGCGAGACGGGTGTTGCAGGAGCCAGCCGACTTTCATATCGGTGATCTACCGGAACGCAGCCTTAACATTTACGCAGCCTTTGATCACAATGAATGAGAGAGCAAACAAAAAGACAAATAACTTGCTTATTTGAACTTCAAAGTTTCAACTGGTGTTAATTCAAACACCAGTTCTCTCTTCCTGCTCTGTACAATGAGCCCCTTTCGTTCCTTGTGCTGTACCTCCGTTCATATTCTCTTTCTTCCATCTTATTTTCCAGCCTCTCCTAAAAATTAATTCATATTGCAACTACTTTGAGGTTTTCCTCCTGTTCCACCTTTCAAACCTTTTACTGTCAATTACCGTTTCAGCGCTGTTTGACCTTATAGGTCCCGGTGCTTGGCCCTTGGCCTAAATTCTACATTCCATTCTACATTATTAAAGCAAGAAATAAACAAAATCTCGGAAGGGGCATGTTGAAAAGGAAATGCAAAAACATAACAACGTAACTAGTGAATAATTCGATGAAAACCAATTTTTAAAAGTTTAGAAGACTGAAAAGGAAAAGAAATGTGTTTACATGAAAAGTTTTAAGATTTTAGGTCAAAGGTCTCAGGTACACAGCCTTTCACTGCTCTACGTGTGTGCTGGCCATCCTGAATGAGAATATATTTCGTTTACACAGTTAAAAAAAATATACACATGCGTACATTGAGAGAGAGAGAGAGAGAGAGAGATAGAGAGAGAGATCGCACATTTGAAAATAATGGTCTTTCTTATTGGAGTCTCACAGCATTTTAAAAAAGGGGATATAATACAAACAAAAACGAAGAGAGAGAGAGAGAGAGAGAGAGAAGAGAGAAGAGAGAGAGAGTATTCTAAAATAGTCTTCTCCTATACAATCTCAAAGCATGTAACAAATGCCCATAAAACTATTTTCTGAACGCCTGAATAATCAAATCCCACCACTGTAAAAAACATATCAATAATCTGAAAATAGCATCCAAGATTAACTGCGTTACGAAGAGATCTCTACCTAATTAGGCTGTTGAGTGAAAAAAAAAGAATAAAAATGCGAAAGCTCCCTTCCACTCGGACGTCACCTCATTTAGCGAGCGCCGTAAGATCACTGCATTTGAGCCCGATTCCTTGGGAGGCAGATTGCGTAACATCTTGCTCCGCAGCCAACTAGTGAAGGGTTGCCTGAGGCCAGGGAATAAAATGGTCATCAAAATAGCATTTCAAGACTAAAATGCAAGAGATAACAAGAGATAAGACTTCTGAGAAAGAGCAGTCAGAGGGAAAGGAAAATAATCGCTCAGGAGAAACATAAAAATAACAAGAAAATATTTAGAAGAAAAACCACATTAGTCAGCGTGACCATGGGATGTTGCCAGTTTGTCTGTGACACGCATGAATGAGCGCAAACGGCGGTGCCCCGCCTATTCTCTACACACTGAGATAAGAGAGAGAGAGAGAGAGAGAGAGAGAGAGAGAGAGAGAGAGACTTTCTTGTAAGGGGGTAGGATTATGCTAAAATAAAAAATAGCACTTACCAGGACACTTGGAACGATTTTCTTTTCAAAATTGATTTTCCTTCCAAATGAACACAACAACGTTTCCAGAGTTACACACCTTGATTCTTATACATTATTTGTTGATAAATTACAGGCAGGTTGCAGAGAAAATGGAAGAGATAAAAAAATAAGGAGAAAATAAACTGGGGTTATAGACCCAAATTTCCCCGAGGATTTTCTCCTCGTCTCTAATCTCTTCCTTTTGGAAAATTTAATCTGTTGATAAATACGACCTAAAAAGGGAACCCTCAGGTATTGACATAAATAAAAAAGAAGAAAAACATCCTCAGTGTACCTGGAATATTTCTTAAAAAACAGTTTATACAAATCTATCATCCCAATAAAAAACTTCCTTCTTCAAAGAGACGTTTTATTCGAAATAAATATCTAATATTTGTTTCAAGAATGACTATAAAATGTTTCTCTTTCATCTGTCATAAACAATACTACTCAAATCCAAACGTCCTTTATGAACCTATCATTCCAAGAGACAGTCTAGCAATAACGTCAGCCAGTTAATAAAAAAAATAACTGCCAGTCAACATGATCGTCGTATATGTCAATAAACAAGTAAAAAATGCAGCGAAGTTTCTTCGGTGCAATAGAGTTTTCTGTACACTGTATAGTGCTATATGAAACCCTCACACAGTTCCTCGTTGGACGAGTGGTTTTCGCGCTCGGTTACCAATCCGGTGGTCCGAAGTTCGATTCTCGGCGCGGCCAACGTAGAATCAGAGAAATGTATATCTGGTGATAGAAATTCATTTCTCGATATAATGTGGTTCGGATCCCACAATAAGCTATAGGTCCCGTTGCTAGGTGACCAATTGGTTCCTAGCCAAATAAAATATATCGAATCCTTCGGGCCAGGCCTAGGAGAACTGTCAATCAGCTTAGTGGTCTGGTAAAACTAAGATATACTTAACTTTAACGGCCCATGAAATTCCACAGTGGTGCGGATGTAAAAATGTATCTTAGAAATATATTCACAAAAAGAAAGCTTTCGAGAACCTGCTCGATTCTCCTTCTGAGCCCAGCACGCTCTGGAAGGGTCTCGTTTGTAAATATATTTCTAAAATTACATTTTCACATCTACACCAGTGAGGAATCCTTCGCCATCTGAGTGGCTTATGGTAAAAGGGCACAGATTTTCAGCAGTTTCAAACTTCTATAAATACATACCATCATCGCTCAAAAACAGTAAGCCGTCGGGATTCCAACGAAATCTTACAAGTTCAGAGAAGACATATATCCACCAGTAAGTCAAAATTTGGGTGAGAATTCCACACCATTAACGTTAAAGCTCTTCTCCAAAGTTTCATTTAGACATCCACCACAATCGAGTTACTTTTTACCATTTATCGTTTGATACAATTCTTTTCGAAAATCAAACGAAGAGATTTGTGTAATCTTGCTAACAAACAAGCAACACGACAGACAAAGAAAGAAAACATAACAAACAAAGAGATACGCCAAAAACCATACCATTCTAAGAGAGAGTAAAATCGGACCAAATGGCAAACCATGTCAGCGAAATATACTATCTACGGTCCCTAATTTGTAAGTGAATCCAGCCCTTATCAGCTGTATGTCTCGTGGGCATATGGATGGCTCCGCATTAATTTCAGAACCCGTATCCTAATCAGATCAGTCAACCTAATTATCACCAACTGAAACATCTTAATTTATATTATAAATCTATTCTAATTAGAATGCTAACCTTTGAATAGTTATTTCTCTTGATTCTAGATTATAGTTTCATTAGAGGTTGAACAAGTATAATTCTTTACCAGCTCGTAATGTTAATTCTTTAAAAAGTATAAACTAGAATATGATCAAGCGTGAGACACCCTTCAGAAACAATAGAACGCTACAACTTTAGTAAATATCTTAGGTTTTATCAAGGAACATAATAAAGAATATATATATATATATATATATATATATATATATATATATATATATATATCTATATATATATATATTGATTCATTGATTTGGGTATAATAAATAAGCAGAGTGTCGCTATCCATGGCAATTACAAAGCTTTGTAATTGCCATGGTTAACGACGCTCTGCTCTATCTGTTATATATATTTTGGAGTTTGCAGTAGAATTGCAAAGCTTATTTATTACACCCAAATCAATCTGCCAATCAGTCAGACGAAACAGTTATTGTATGAATAATTTACCATAGTTACGTGAATTACCAAAGGGCTAAAAATACTGCACCGAAAAAGTCACCAATATAAATCACAAAAAGTACATATGAAAATACTAATTATGCAAATCTAAAGAGGCAAAAGTCATATCAGACAATTACCGTATTTACATCAATTACGAAATGGAAATATTAAGCAAAATGCCTAAATACCCTTATTGCAGCAATTACCATAAATGAAATTAAAACAATATGAAGTGTGAACATCAACAACAACACCAACAACAACAACAAACAAAAACAAAGAGACAACTGCTGTTGGGTGAAATTTAATTAAAATATCTATCAAGTTTTTTTTTAGGAAACCTAGAACTGTCCTAATTACATTAAATTGTTTCAAGTTTAATTGTTTAATCAGTGGTTGGCGTAGATAAAACAACCGCCCAAGATAAACCACACCACCAAAAAACAACTTGCGCAGTAACGCCAAAGCAAAACCTGATCATGCCAGCAACCACCAGTAACAAGCAAAAGAAAACAAATAAGAATAAATATGAGAATAAACACGTGAAGCTCAACTGATGTCTTGGTACGAAAAGGATCTTCAAAATAAATCTCGCAGCATCTGCGCTGCGCGCTCTGCCGCGAAGTACGAGCTTATTGTTTGCTACTGCTCGAAGGACTTTGTTTACGAAGCGAACAACGGGGGTGATTCGTCATGGGCACAGACAGCTGATAAAAGGGCCAAGTGATCGTATTGACCTCCTTCTTCCACTTACTATAAACATAAATCTCTCTCTCTCTCTCTCTCTCCCAAACCCCTTTCCTTCTCTCTCTCTCTCTCTCTCTCTCTCTCTCTCTCTCTCTCTCACACACACACACAAACTCTTTCCTTCTCTCTCTCTCTCTCTCTCTCTCTCTCTCTCTCTCTCTCTCTCACAAACCCCTTTCCTTCTCTCTCTTTCCAACAAAATCCTCCTCCCGTAAGTAGCCATCTTGCTTGGTGAGTCGTACCCGCGTGAAGTCAGATTAATCAACAGATATCACAAGTTTAACATACGACTAGAATTTGAGAAATATCTAGAAGTGTTCGTGAACTATCGGTGATAAGATTAGTGTGAAAATAGTAGGATAAAGCGTCTTCTAAGTTAGTTATCAATCAAGTGTAATACTATAAATCAGAACAAGATGGCAGTAAGTTCCAACTGCGGGAAGAGGTGGCGTAATTTGGCGTGTCTAGCAGATTCGCAATACGATGAGGTAGCAGGAAGGGAACTGGCATTTCTCATCTATGAAATCAGCAACAGTCCTAACCAAAAAGATACAAAAGCATTCATAGATATATTAGAAGGATATAATCCTTCAAACTGGAACAAATCTAATGAAAACATCTTGAAAATAATTGAAGAAGTTCCAAATAAAATCCAAGTGGTCAAGAGAACTCATAAAGAAAATATACATAACCAACATATTCCGACAAAAGAAAATGAATAAGGTGAATCTTGTGAATATCCTAATTGATGCATTAGGAAAAAGAATGCCAAAGCATGCAAACTGTGTAAGGTTGGGTTATAGCATAGTCAATCCACAAAACCTAATCAGAAATGTGCTGCATGCAACATTCCGACCCATCCACAGTGTGCTGAGGTAATACAAGATTTGAGAAAAGATACAAGAATTTTTTGTTCAACATGTCTATCATGGATAGACAATGTTATTAAATCAAGATTGAATGTACAAATAGTTGAGGATGAAGAAGAAGAGGAAGAGGAAGAAGAAGAAGAAAAAAGAAGAAGAGGAAAACGGAAGAGAAGTAAACAAAAATGAAATGACAGAAAAAATAAGGAAACAAAGAACAAGATAAAAGTATGGATGCAGAGATACTCATGATACTACATATGAGGCAAAATAAAGCAGCTACCTACGAAGAAATAAATTACGATATGACAACAGAAAGCAAATCCCGAAGAGGCTCTACCCAGATCTATACAATGACGGGAAAGAGGAAAAAATAGACAAGAAAGACAAAATCTGCAACCTTTTGAAAAGAGGGAATTGCAGATTTGGAGAAAGATGTTACTACAAACATCCTAAGATATTGTCAAAAACTATGAAATATATGGTAAATGTGCATACTTAGATGGATATGGGGATGATTGCAGAGATCTGCATCCAAAAATATGTAAAAACCTAAAAGAAGGAAAAGGATGTAAGTTCGACAAAAAATGCAAATATATGCACCCTGTAGCCATGAATCATAATCAAATAAATAACCAACCAAGTAATAAAATCCAAATAAGAAAGAAACAAATAAAAAGAGATAAATCAAGAATATCAGGTAAAAAGAGAAAAGAGCAAAACCACCAATGAGATATGCAGAGGTGTCAGCAAAAAATTTCAAAACATCAGCTCCGAAATTCTACTCAAGAGATAATAACTGTATTTATTATGCAAGAGGATATTGCAGAAACGGAGAAAATTGCAGATTCAGACACAAAATGAATAATTATGATGAAGGAAGATCAAATATATGGAAAAGTTGGATTTTTTAATGTCAGAATTTCTGGAAATGAAAAAAAGAACAAACATACCAGAACAGGAAAGAGACATGGGAAAATCCTTATTACTACCAGTATTAAATGAAGGAGAAAACACGCAAACCATCATAGTGATGAATGCGCAGGGTTTAGTTACGAGTAACTCAAAAAGAAAAATAGAGTACTTAGAAGAACTAACCCAAAATGAAAAGAAATAGATATAATGAATATAAGTGAAACCTGGTATTCCCAAGAGACTGGGAATGATGATCAAATAAAAGGGTTCCAAACTTATAGATCAGATAGAAAAAATAGGAATCAAGGGGGAACCGCAATATATGGGAAAGACAAAAAACAAGGAAAAATATATGAGAAATATAGTAACTCAGAATGTGAACTAATAGCGGTAGAATTTGAATCTGAAAAATTGATGAACATAGTATATATACCTCCTAATACTAAAGAGTTTGACTTAATAATTGAAAAATTGGATGATATATGTAGAAATCACAAGGACTGGACTATTCTCCTATCTGGTGACTTCAACTTTCCTTTCGTAGAATGGAAAGAACGAATAGGAGATTGTGGTTGTACTTATACATATAAAAAAAGAGAGTAATAGTAGTGCAGAAGATAAGAGGCAATTTGAAAAGCTATTAGATATGCTACTAGAATACAACATTCAACAAATAAATCACCTGCCAACAAGAAAGGAAAATACTTTAGACCTAGTATTTGTGAACGAGATGAATTATGTTAAAGAAATAATAGTTTATAATGCGAATATTTCAGACCATAATGTCATAGAATTAACAGTTCATTCCAAGCAAGTGAAAAATAGAGATAAGCAAGAAATGAAAAAGTGGGAAGGATATGGAAAATACAACTTCTACAGTAAAAATATAAAATGGTCAGAAATTAATGAAGAATTAAACAAAGATTGGGATAACATTTTCGTAAGTGATGACATAAGGGTAAATACGGAGATATTATATAAAATATTGGAGAAAATAGTGGAAAAATATATACCGAAGAAGAAAAGTAAACATCATTCATGCATACCAAGAGACAGAAGGATCTTGTTCCAGAAAATCAGAAAGTGGAAAAAAGGTCTTGCAAAAGAAAAAATGCATGGAAAGTTATAGAACTAAAAAAGTAATATATGAAAATGCAGAACAAAAGATTATACAATCAAAAGAAAATGAAAAACGGGACTTGGAAGAAAAAACCCTATTAAATATCAAGCAAAACCCCAAGCTATTATACTCATATGCGAAGAAGATGAATAAAAGAAGAATAGAAATAGGCCCTCTGAGAATTGAAGGGAGATTAACGAATGAAAAAAAAGGAAAATTTGCAACATACTGGCAGAACGATATAAGAGAGAATTCACCCCTAGAATAGATAATGAAGATAATGATATAGAAGTAAGGGATGAAAATAGTGAATATTTAGCTGACATAGATATTAATGAAGCTGATATTGTGCAGGCTATTAATGAAATTAAAAATGGAGCTGCTGCAGGGCCTGATCGAATTCCTGCTATTTTGTTAAAGAAAGTAGTTCATTCTATCGCAAAGCCACTTGCAATATTATTAAGACAAAGTGTAGATACAGGCAAGATTTATGATGAGCATAAATTAGCATATATTACCCCTACTTTCAAAAGTGGATCAAGACTAGAGGCAAGTAATTATAGGCCTGTGAGTCTAACATCACATATTATGAAAGTGTATGAAAGGGTAATGAAGAAAAATATTATGAAACATTTAATAAAAATAATTTGTTTAATAAAGGACAACATGTTTCGTACCCGGAAAAAGTACACAAACCCAACTGTTAGTCCACCGTGAGAACATATTCAAAAATATGAAAAGCGGAAATGAAACAGATGTGGTTTATTTAGACTTTGCAAAAGCTTTTGATAAAGTAGACCATAATATATTAGCGAAGAAAATTAGAAAACACAATATCGTGGATAAAGTAGGAAGATGGTTAAAAGAATTTTTACACAACAGAAAACAGATAGTTATTGCAAACGACGAGAATCGGATGAAGTCAAGTAATATCCGGTGTGCCGCAAGGTACGGTGTTAGCTGCAATACTGTTTGTTATTATGATTGAAGACATAGACAATAATGTGAAGGATTCGGTAGTGAGTAGTTTCGCAGATGACACAAGAATAAGTAGAGAAATTACTTGTGATGAAGATAGGAACGCTCTACAAAGAGACCTTAACAAAGTATATGATTGGGCAGAGGTAAATAGGATGGTATTTAACTCTGATAAATTTGAATCAATAAATTATGGAGACAGAGAAAGAAAGCTATATGCATATAAGGACCTAATAATGAGACCATCACAAATAAGGAAGCAGTTTAAAGACCTTGGTGTGATGATGAATAGAAACATGTTATGCAATGATCAAATAGCAACTCTGTTGGCAAAATGTAAAGCAAAAATGGGAATGTTGTTACGGCACTTCAAAACAAGAAAAGCTGAACACATGATTATGCTTTATAAAACATATGTTCGTAGTCCACTTGAATATTGCAATATGATATGGTACCCACACTATCAAAAGGATATTGCACAAATAGAGAGTGTACAAAGGTCCTTTACAGCTAGAATAGAAGAAGTTAAGGACCTAGACTACTGGGAAAGACTACAATTCTTAAAATTATATAGTCTAGAAAGGAGAAGAGAACGCTACATGATAATTCAGGCATGGAAACAGATAGAAGGAATAGCAGAAAATATCATGGAACTAAAAATATCAGAAAGAGCAAGCAGAGGTAGATTAATAGTGCCCAAAACTATACCAGGAAAAATAAGGAAAGCACACAGGACATTAATCCACTACGCACCAGCATCGATAATGCAGCGTCTATTCAATGCGTTGCCAGCTCATCTGAGGAATATATCAGGAGTGAGCGTAGATGTGTTTAAGAATAAGCTCGACAAATATCTAAACTGCATCCCAGACCATCCAAGATTGGAAGATGCAAAATATACCGGAAGATGTACTAGCAACTCTCTGGTAGACATTAGAGGTGCCTCACACTGAGGGACCTGGGGCAACCCGAACAAGATGTAAGGTCTGTAAGGTCTGTAAGGATACTGTGGATGAACAGTAAAACCTGCTCCTAGAGATAAGTGAGCACACGATGACTCCTCGGATGGACTAATAAGTCTTTGAGACATCCGAATCCTTGTAACTTGTAACTCTCTCTTTCTCTGTCTCTCTATGTCTGTCTGTCTATCTGTATCCCTCTTTAACTCTCCCCCACCCCTTCTCTCTCTCTCCACATCTCATCCCAACCTCCCTCTCTCTATATATCTCTCTCTCTCTCTGTCTCTCTATCTCACCCCAACCCCCTTCTCTCTCTCTCTCTCTCTCTCTCTCTCTCTTTTACACCCCTTCTCTTTCTATCTCTCCCTATCTCACCCCCCACCCCCTTCTCTCCATCTGTCTCTCTCTCTTTCTCATCCCAACCACTTCTCTCTCTCTCTCTCTCTCTCTCTCTCTCTCTCTCTCTCATCCAACCCCTTCTCTTCTTCTTCTCTCTCTCTGTCTCACCCCAACCCCCTTCTCTCTCTCTCTCTCTCACCCCAACCCCATTCTCTCTCCATCTCTCTCTTTATCTCTCCCAATCCCTTCTCTCTCTCTCTCTCTCTCTATGGTACCCCAGACGCAATTGTAACTCTTTCAGTTCATAGCAAAGGAACTGGCGTTCGATTCCCACACCAACGGAAGAAAGGAAGGAATGGTTTTGTTTCCTAAAGGAATCCAGGGCATATCTTCTTAATTCAAGTGTGAACCTAGCACTTGGTCGTTAGTCGACTACTTGGGATCACAGCTAGTTGGACGAAGAGAGAAATAAATATATAAGACGTTAGCGCTCAATACTCAGTCAAGATGCAAACGCTCATTATTACTATAATGTATACAATCGGGAGGGTCTTTACTTTGCATTCCTCACCTAACTCTATCGATTCGGTAGTCACGAGTTCGATTCCCTGCCCTGCCAAAGTGGAATCAGATGAATTTTTCTCTGGCAACTAGAAATTAATTTCTTGATGTAATATGGTTTGGATTCCACAATAAGCCGTGGGTCCCGTTGCTAGGTAATCAATTGGTTCATAGCCACGTAGAAACATCTAATCCTACGGGACAGCCCTAGGAGAGCTGTCAATCAGTCCAGTGGTCTAGTTAAACTAATGTCTAAGCCCGTCCCTTACGACGCTCCTGAGTGGCTGTTGATGAGCCAGTCACAGGGCTGGAAACTCTCAGTCTCTCGAGAGAGTTCACATAGGCAGGATGTGTGTTTCTCCTATCCTGAGGGATAAGTCTTTCAAACGTACACCTCAGGAGAGGTGGAATACACATCCTGCCCATGTGAACTCTCTCGAGAGACTGAGCGTTTCCAGCCCTGTGATTGGCTTACTAACAGCCAATCAGGCGCGTCGTAAGGGACAGACCTAGATATCAAATGCACGGTTGATGTGAATCTACTATAGGATGAAAAATACCATTTATATAGATATTCCATCATAAGATGTATTTCTCTTCTTACGTGAGGCACTTACTTTATGGGTTTCCCTTTCTACGCCCTTAGCGCCGAATGGACGAAAGCATCCGGGTGTTTGGCTTGGGGAGCCTAAACTTCGTAAATCAAACCATATCAAATCCAGGACAAGTTAACCTGGCACAGTGTATATTCCTAAGCACGAGCTGTTGTGACGAACTTCAATCAACAACCTTTCCGTTATAACTCGCAGTTGTGTTGAAAAATGAAAACTAATGCAAAGTAAATCTACTACATTTATAAAGTGCTTGGACAGATTTGACTACATATGAAGTGCGTACGTTTATTGCAAAGTTACTTACGAAATACACTTCACAATTGGTTCTATGATGGGAAAAAATGAGTTTATATTTACCCATTCAGTCACAAAAACTCTTTGCGATTCAGTATCCTTTCTGAGAACTGAATCCCTTGCTAGGCTGCAGTGACACCCAAGAACGTGACTAAGGCGTATATGTCTTGCGCAAGCTGTTGAATTACAATAAAAAAGGAAAATATGCAAAGGAGAGAGAGAGAGAGAGAAGAATAAGAAGCAAATAGATTATCATTCAAAATGATGGAGTCAAATGAGAAACAGAAGATACAGAAAAACATACTCAAATTACCTAATGTTCAAAGATAACGAGAGAGAGAGAGAGAGAGAGAGAGAGAGAGAGAGAGAGAGAGAGAGAGAGAGAGAGAATAGTTTTAAGTAAACCCATTTAAAATCACAAGGTTCAAAATGGCATGTCAAAAAGAATTTTGAAAATTTTAAACTACTGAAAGGAATCTCTCTTTTAGATGACGCTGTTCAACACAATAACATCTCCTATTCTGCGGCAGAGAGAGAGAGAGAGAGAGAGAGAGAGAGAGAGAGAGAGGCAAACCGTCACAACAAAAGATAATTCTTGATTCTTCATGACTAATATCAAACCTTAGCGGAGATTAAGATGAGAACACTTCACATTACCAACGTACACTTTCAAATAATTTCCATCATTTTAAACGTTCTTAAATGTGCAGAAACACTGGCTTCATCCAAAATAAATCATATATACAGATAAATAAATGAAAAATGAGAAAACCAGAGTATTCGAAGATGACAAACCTCCGCCAAGGGTAAGCAATCAATCGCGCAAAAGGATCGTTTTCCAAAACTTAGCTTTTTATATCTCCCAAAATCTAATCGCCTTTTGCAAGTCATGAATCCCAGATTTGGTATAATTTGCGTAAAAATCCACAAACATCTTTTGGATATTCATGCTAAAGGAAAGTAACATATAAGCAACAAAAAACATAACCTGTTGGATGAGGCTAATATGAGGCGGGCGAAGACTTCATGAGAACTGGATCCTGGGTAAACCTAGATGATTAAATGAAGGAGGAAAATATCTCAGAAGTCTGCATGGAAAACAAAATATAAAAAGAATTAACGAAAGGATAAAAAAAAAAAAACAGGAGAAAGATATGGGCAATGCATATCGTATAAAATTAACATCACTAAAGGAATGTACTAGGAAAGAAAAAAACATAGCGACAAAAATCTACAAGGGAACCAAAACATGAAGCAACTAAAAACTAAATGCTTCTGTACAAGAAAGAAAATTCAAGAAGCTACAGTTTAAAAAACTCAAAATCAGAACCCAATTATACCATACAACAAGTAAAAAAAATGTGCCAAAGTTTCTTCGGCGCAATCCGATTTTCCGCACAGAGTATATTAATGCAGTATGAAACTCTCAGCCAAGGCCCGGTGGTGGCCTGCGTTGTTGGCATCTATAGCGGTTCCAGACGCACCGTCATGGCTAACTTTAACCTTACATAAAATAATAACTACCGAGGCTAGAGGGCTGCAATTTGGTACGTTTGATGATTGGAGAATGGATGATCAACAGACCAATTTGCAGCCCTCTCAGGCCTCAGTAGTTTTCAAGATTCAGCTGAGGACGGACAGACAAATAGCCACCTCAATAGTTTTCTCCTACAGAAAACTATAAAAAAAACTACAACAATCACGAAAGGGGTCTGCTATCCTCAGCTCAGCAGACTACGAGGCCATTTTACGGCATCCTGCGAACTGCAATCAAAACTATCGGTTCATGTTTTCATACTTGAATGAGCAAGCCCATATCGGCTCATGCATCTACAACGCTGTTTTGAAGACCACTGCCTTCGTTCCGAGTCAGTGCCGAAACGTCTTGCGGAAAAAAATAAACTTGGAGAAAAAAAATTCTCACGGTAAAAAAGTAATTCTGCAATTCGATCTCACACGCCATTTAGTCCGAGAAAAATTCATTTTTCAAATATATATTACCTACTATACGACCTTCCCCTTGCCAGAAGATGACTGCTTGCGAAGTCATTCATTTCTTATTGGCAAGCTTTCTAGCCCCTTTTTGTAACTAGCTCTATTTCACCTCAGTCGACTAAATACCACTCGATAATCCATTAATAATAGCAAGGATTGACTCCAGCATACATATGATTTCCAATAAAAAATAACAATAGGTATAATTGGGAAAGTGCAGATGTGTCAGTGCAGTACAAGAAGTTCATGGATGTAATGTTGAGAAAAGGAGTGAGGGGACGGGGAGGGGGGGGGGGGGGGGGGGGGCGTTTCGGACTGATTAATACAAGTTTGAATTGAAAATTGAATCTCAACAATTTCAACAGGGGCAAAACATGCATATATATATATATATATATATATATATATATATATATATATATATATATATATATATATAGTAAATACAAGCTAGGATGCAGCTGAACCTCTGTGGTGGAAGAAAGGGATTTGAAGATCAGAGAGAGAGAGAGAGAGAGAGAGAGAGAGAGAGAGAGAGAGAGAGAGAGAGAAAATAGCTAGATGTTCAACTGCATCCTAGCTCACATTTACTATATTAAGACTTAATTACCAATGCCTTAAAAAAATCACTTAGAAATCAGGACGCAAAAAATGTATTCCCCAATCAGGTCGCATTTTCCAGGGACTTCGATCCTCTCAATGGCCAATTTCTAAACAATGACCTCTTTGAAATCACAATAAATATCGTCAATGGCAACTCTCCTAAGTCAACGCTACGAAAAAAAGACACAAGACAATAAGTAGAGGAGAGACTAACGAATGTTTGGTAAACCTTAGCAGTTGTCCTTTCCCTTGTCGAATGGTTGTTTACATATTTCGTTTTCGGTATTATGTGTCTTCCTTATTGTGGCTTTTATGTCTTACAGCTACGTCTGCTTTTCTCTTCCCGTTGAGAATGAATTCTTGCGTTCACCCTCCTCTACATCCTTTACGTGACAATACGTTAGGCAGGAATTAGTAAAAAAACCGAAGTCAAAAAAAAAAAAAAAAAAAAATTTGGGATAATTAAAACGAAAAAAAAAACCGAGTCCATCCTCTCAACATTTTGAGTTTATAGAAGGCAAAATAACATAAAAAATTAGTTTATGAATTAATAAATTTGAAAATAAAAAAAATAAATTTTAAGCTAAATATATAATTATGGGGAAATTTAAATGAAATATATTAAAGTAAATGACTATAATTCCCCCTAGAACTCGATAACAGACACCTCAAGAGCTGTGCTTCCAACACCGCAGTAAAACATGACGTACACATGTCGGCAACTTAATGCCAACACATCAAAAACAGGCTGAAAACAAGTCAACGACTTACTGGCAGCCCTAATAGGTGTTTCATACACATCCAGTAACTACCAAAGATGACTTATCCATTTCCGGTCGTTGACATCTTTTCAACCTGTTAATATGTATGTGATAAGTTGCTTACATGTTTATGAAATGTTATACTCCAGTGTGGATATCCCCCCTAAGTAAATGCAACACTTAACTCGTGAACAAAAGCCTTGGGAGGGGGGGGGGGGGTTGGTACAGAAGTGGGGTGAAAAGCGGAGGTTAACTAATATGCAACATGGAGGGTTGATTAATCATCATGCATCACAAAAGCTTCAGGCAGCAGGGTACTGTAACCTGACAACATGTGTAAATAAGGTGGTAATTGGAAGGATATCACTTACTGAAAAAACGTAGGTTAATTTAAAATCAAATAAGGAGTTTATACTCCTATTAATTAATGTTATATCCAATCATTACCTTTCGTGTTTCTTTAGTATCATTACTAAGACGTCATTATATGAAACCAAGACTGCTATCGGTGAGAAAACACACACACACACACACAAGCAGACGAAAAGAAAACGACAGAGAAAAATGCACCAGGAGATCGAAAGGAAACAGAAATACAGAAACGCGATATTATGTTGTCTTGGATAACCATCTAGCGATAAGGGCAGGACGTGTATGGATCTGTAGAGTGACATTACAAGTGCTACGGTCTCTGGCTTATCGAGCTTCTTGAATTACCTTGTTAGAGGGGCGTCGTTTTTTCTCTAGCTCTCTCTGTCTGTCTGTCTGTCTGTCTGTCTCTCTCGCACAGCTCTGTATAGCCGAATGCCTCGAGAGGATAATTAACACCGCAGCTCTTGTGTCCGCTTTTTTCTCTCTCTCTCTCTCTCACAAATCGAAGGCTTCACAGACCTTCACCGTCACCAGCCTGAGAACATGTTCATAAATCTCTCTCTCTCTCTCACACAGGCGAAAACTTGTAATCTGGTATACCTTCTCTATTTTCCTGTCAATAGGCGTTTGGTATAATACTACAGATAGGAGGCGTCTCCTGTTAAAAATCAATCCATTGATGAAATACACAATAGAGGGAAAAAAAGCGTAACTAAAAACAAGCAAAATGAACTAAAAACAAAACAACAGCAAGAAAGGGACATCAAACAATGTTTCAGTATGAAAGTTCAAACACCAAGTAACTCGAATCTGATCAATAAGGTGTCCCCATAAAAAATAAAGATGTTCTTAGGTATACGCAACAATAACTACTAGTTGATAGATACTATATGGAAAATATATCTATTTCATTAACAGAAACAGAAGAACAACGAGGCCACCACATTCTAAGGTCCAGACGAAGCACCTTCATGGACAAGCAACGTCACTTCACAGAACAACATCACTAAACAACAATTAAGACAGGACGGTCCGATTAACAACATCTGGCTAAGTAGCTGTACAAATAAGGAATAGAACCAATAAAGAAATGTATAACTAAATAGATATATGCGTATATATATATATATATATATATATATATATATATATATATATATATATATATATATATATATATATATATATATATATCACGAGCAGGAGCTCGTTTATTTTTGACGTGTTCAGTTAACTTTACAAGTAGAGTCAAAAGAAAGAAACAGCAGCCAAGAACTGGCAACCACGAGTGACAAACTACGCCATAATTCCAGGCCAAAACCTCATCAAATGGCATTAGGCTCACATGAATGAAGTTTTCAAATACATTCTACACACACAAATAGGATTTACATAGACATCAATCCAACTTATTTGTATATAAAGCTTCAAGATAATGCAAACCGTATATACATATTTAAAGCGCTCAAAATAATCTTTATGAATTATAAAAATATTTCTTGTGCTTTGTTGAGAAATTTTAATTACTTTTCTGAATCGAAATAGACTAAAATGAAACCACAGAATAGTGGGAAAAAAAGCTTTACAATAACATTAATGATTTATGGTCATTAAAAACTCGCCACTGAATTACTGAAAGGCTTTAAAATCATTCTCATGATATAAAAAAGCTTCAGAGTTATATTAATGAAACCATAAGTGCTAGAAAAAACCTTAATGAATAATTAAAATTCATTAAGATAAGCTTAATGACTTGAGACATTCTTTAATATAAAGAGAGAATTATAAAAGAAAGCTAATTATACAAGGTCAAACAATAACTCCAGTTTTTACTTTTTTAATGATATAAACAAAGAAACAATAAAATGTAAAAAAATTAAAATCACACAAAAATGTACGATAAACAAAAAAGAAACAAAAAACCCTAACAAGAGAGAAAAAACACCATAAAACTATATTAGAATAACTTCATTTCATAAGGGTGAGAATTACACCGTCGATGCCTTTCCACGTTCATAGTGCACATTCTAATGGCAATGCTCAATCACATGTAATGTTCTCTCTCTCTCTCTCTCTCTCTCTCTCTCTCTCTCTCTCTCTCTCTCTCTCTCTGTCTCAATCCTAGCTGCAACCAAAACAGTCGCCTAACAGCTAGGTACATAATTCTCTGCTCAGAACAACAAAGATATTGGATTTTAAAGTACGTTCTTATCTTTTCTCGTTTGGTTCGGGAATTGAACGAGGGCCTCTCAACTTGTGAGCGGTGCTCACCTACCACTGAGTCACGAGGAGAGAGAAAGAGATAATTTACACAGGATGTACCCTAATCAATCACAAAATTCATGTCAACGATTTCGTAATTGTGTGTGTGTGTGTAGAGAGAGAGAGAGAGAGAGAGAGAGAGAGAGAGAGAGAGAGAGATGATATCAAAGTTCCATTTAACGATTCTGTAAAACACGATTCTACGTGGATATATATAATATGATATATATATATATATATATATATATATATATATATATATATATATACATACACACACACACACACACATATATATATATATATATATATATATATATATATATATATATATATGAATGTGTGTGTGTGTGTGTGTTTGAGAGAGAGAGAGAGAGAGAGAGAGAGAGAGAGAGAGAGAGAGAGAGAGAACGCTTTCTTTCTGTATCAACGAAAATAATGTACCTCTTTACTCCAAAAACTAAAGACTTTCGGGGCCCGGGAATTTGCACCGAGAAAGGAAAAAAAAAAAGAAGAAATGAAGAGAAAATAACTCCAGAAACCCCACAACTTCTGCTGAGAGGAACAAAGGAAGAGAAAATAAAGTGAGGGACTTGTGAGCAATCCTCGCCATGCATCTTCGTTAAGATATCAGCATCCATTTCACAATGACGCGAGATAAACAACAACAAAGGAAGGCTGACGAAGTCTCGTGATCACTTTCATTCTTCCCTCTGTTTAAAATCTTTAATCTTCCCTCTTACTTTTTTTTATTTGATTCCGTGTTTACAATGACTCCTTTTTTATGTTGTATTATTCCACTAAAGGCCTAAGAAAATCCTTCCCTTCTCATTAGCTTCACTTTATCTATTAGATTTAGATTCCCTCTGTTTACATTCGTTAACCCTTCCTCCTTTTTTCAATTTGATTCCGTGTTTACCATCTCTACTTTTTTTATATTATATCATTCCACTAAATGCTTAAGAAAACCCTTCCCTTCTCATTAGCTCCCCTATATCTGTTAGAATAATAAACAAGACAATTACCGAGAAAATTCAGGGTCTGTTTTGTTGGTTTTTCTGCCCTATATTGTTTTTGTCTGAAATTGTCTGTTTGTTGTTCATTCCCAATACCTATTTACTTCCCTGTTTTTTCTTTAATGATTATTTCTCAAAAGTTTCCTTTGAGAATAATACACAAAAGAAAGCTTGCTTATAAAAGTGCCTATAACAATATTAATAGTAATTTCGTCAGACATGAAAAATCAAAGGAGTAACATCTATTATACAGAGATTTAGAAATCTAATTAATGCGATTTCCCATAAGATTCCTTAGGACATAATACACATAAAAGTTTGCTTATAAAAATGGCAATGATAACAACGCCAATGATTTCGTCAGTTACGTAAAAGGCAAAAAATCAACATCTATAACTCCTCATTGGACCAGTCGGTTACGTGCTCGACTACCGATCTCAGGGCCTGGGTTCGATTCCCAGATTCTTCCAACGCGAAATCAGGGGAATTTATTTCCGTTGATAGAAATTCGTTTCTCGATGTGATTCGGATCCCACAATAAGCTGTAGGTCCTGTTGGTAAGTAACAAATTGGTTCCTTGCCACGTAAAAATATCCAATTCTTCGGGCTCAGCCATAGGCGAACAGATAATCAGCTCAGTGGTCTGGTAAAACTAGAATATGCTTAACTTAACATCAGATTTCGATATTGTCAGTTACCAATTCGTCAGCTTCTTATTACGGTTACACGTGGCGTACATTTAAAAAATAACTAAAGAAAACGTTTAATTAGAAGTCATTAATTCCTCTAGAAATACTTCAGAAAAGTTTGTCTTACAAAGACAAAAATGCAATGACGCCAAAAACAGCGAACTCAGTTCTAAAACGATGCCCAAAAGGATGCTTATTCATACTCTCTCTCTCTCTCTCTCTCTCTCTCTCTCTCTCTCTCTCTCTCTCTCTCTCACTCTCTCTCAGATCCTCGTGCAGATTTGTAAAGTACCTAATCTTATACCTGAATTTTGAATGAATCTCTCTCTCTCTGCTCTCTCCAATCTCTTCTCTCCTCTCTATCTCGTCTCTCTCTCTCTCTTCTCTCTCTCACTAGGCCTCGACACACACATTTTAAAAAATCGAAAATATGCAAATTCTGTAATAATAAAAAACATACTGTAATTTCGAAATATGTCCATCATGAGTAATAAATGAAAGACATCCAGAAAATTTAAAGGTAACTAAGCACCAGCGGCTGACCTCCCTTGACACCACGTGATCGCACCCCCCCCCCCCCCACAGTCTGAAAAACCAAAGGCAACCAACCACGCGACCATTAAGAGATTTACCACAAGTTTAACCCGCTCGGTACTTCAAAGAAAAGCACCAACCTTGACACGCAATATGAAATAACTGACTGGTCGTACTTTATGAAATGCATTTGAGTCTTGTTGAGCATCGGACGGTTTGCTTTCGTCCTTTGGCTCCAACTCCGCCGTTTTACTGAAGAGCACCATCATAAGCTTTAGAGATGGTGATACACTACAATATTAATATATATATATATATATATATATATATATATATATATATATATATATTTATATATATATATATATATATATAAATAAAGGTTTTTTGCCACGAAGGAAAAAATGAAAAAGGCGAGATAGCCAAGTACTTTCGGTCCTGTTCGGACCCTTTACTGAGTTTTGCCTCTGTAAAGGGTCCGAACAGGACCGAAGTACTTGGCTATCTCGCTTTTCATTTTTTCCTTAGTGGCAAAAAAAAAAAAACTTTATTTATACATAGCATCCCGTTTTATATACTTCGTGATCAAGCTATTCGCATATATATATATAATATATATATATTATATATATAAATATATATTATATGTATATATATATATATATATATATATATCTATATATATATATATATATAATTATGACATAAAACACACATTTTCCGTGTTCACCCAACTAGGTTAACCTTACATTAGCACGAAAATAAAACTTATTAAGCTTTAGAATTCAACTGTATTTGGAGCAGGAAGGGAGGTAGTCTCTCCGAGCGCTTAATAAATTTCAATTTCGTACTTAGTGGGCTATACTAATGTATATACATACATATATATAAATATATTTTTTATTTATTTATATACATATATATATATATATATATACATATATATGTATATATATATATAGTATATATATATATATATATATATATATATATATAATATATATATATATATATTTTTTTTTTTTTTTTTTTTTTCCTGCTCGAAAGTGCGCTTTTCTACAACCAAAAATTTGTCATCAAAACTAACAATTTCGTGGAAAGGCTTAGTTCGAAGAGTTTCGTTTCTTCATTATTTATGTTTCTTGTATTATTATTATTATTATTATTATTATTATTATTATTATTATTATTATTATTATTATTACTGACGTAGTAACAGCGATAAAAAAAAGTTTGATGACCTTCTGGGAGCGACTGGTATGGAAAAAAAAAATAAAAAAACCCGGGAGCAATTTGAACAAAAAAAAGGTCCAAGGATTCTGCTTCATCATCTTTACCTTCCTATAAACACTTCAGACCTCATCCAGTTCCTATCATACCATACTGCACTTTGCACCCCCCAACCCCCCCCCCCCCCTCTCTCTCTCTCTCTCTCTCTCCTCTCTCTCTCTCTCTCTCTCTCTCGTAAACATTTATATTTCCACATACCAACACGATTTTCGACCCCCTCTGGAGGAATATACATGCCTTATCTACAATAGCTCTTTAATACTTTTCAACGTATGTTATACGATCGACTTCCAATAAAATAGAATACAGAATTTAGGCCAAAGGCCAAGCGCTGGGACCTATGAGGTCATTCAGCGCTGAAAAGGAAACTGATAACCAAAAGGTTTGCAAGGTGTACAGGAGGAAAACCTCGCAGTTGCATAATGAAACTCTGTTAAGAGAGGATGGAGCAAGATGGAAGAAAGGATATGAACGAAGGTACAGTAAGAAGAATGGAAGGGGTTTGAGCTACGGGCCGAAGGGACGCTGCTAAGAACAGTAAGTGATGCCTACAGTTCACCGCAAATGGCGCACTGACGGATGGTCGCCTCTCCTCTTCTGAGCACGAACAGAACTTCATAAAAAAAAAAAAAGCAAATGCTGACCAATCCAAAATTGCAGTGAAGTAGCCTTCCCATTTTTGCACCGACCATATCATCATCTCAGCTACTGGTCCGACTAACTCGGCGTACCCTTCCCTCAGCCACACCATTCAGATGAAATATTGTATCACATTGCAGGATCAACATATCATCAAGGCCGCACCTCCATCTTACTCCCTACAACCCTTATATCACCTTACAGGATTAACGCCTCATCAGAGCCTTTAGCGTGATCCTCGTCTTAGCAGTACCGTCTTCTTGAGTGGAAGGTAAATAATGCTTCAGTTCCCATCACTGAAATGAATTTAATTGAATATAGAATTGAGGCCAAAGGTCAATCACTGGGAGCGATGAGGTCATTCAGCGCTGAAACGGACATTAACAGTAAAGGTTTGAAAGGTTTAACAGGAGGAAAAACCTCGCAGTTGCTCTATGAATCAATTGCTGGGAGAGGGTGGAAAGAGAATATGAAAGGAGGTACAGTAAAAGGAACGAAAAGGGTTGCAGCTAGGGGCCGAAGGCACTGCTGCGAAGAACCTTAAGTAATGCCAATAGTGCACCACATGGGGTGCACTGACGGCACTAAACCCCCACGGGAAATTCCCCTCATTTCTATCTATTTCAAAGCTCCATCATCGTTCCTCTTACATTCGTTCTTCTCCCTCAGTGACGATGCTGGTTTAATGTCAAATCAATCGCCCGATTTTATCATTCATTCTTATATCTATTATTCATTCAAATACACCGACTTCGACCCGTTCTCTCTTATTTTTCCTATCTTCTTTTACCTAATCATCATCCTCTTCTACTCTTCTCCCCTAACACTTTCCTCATTTTTCCTATTTTTCATTTCCAGTCATCCTTTTCTGGTTCCCCATTCATTTGTATCATTACTTTCGTTTTCTTTTATACTTACATGAATTTTCATCATTATTTTATTCACTTTATTCCACATCATCCATTCCTCCCTCTTCACCACCTCCACCATTTTCCTCTTCTTTCCATGACTTCTGTTTTAAATTATATCCTTTTCCTTATTCATTTCCTTTAATCTTGTAATTTTTTCAGTCGTTCTCTTTCTCCTTCCCATCATCTCTTACTGCCTTTCCACCACCTTTTCCTTCTTTCTCTTCCTCTTCCGCACTTATCCTCCGCATCTTCCTTTCCACCACCTTCTCCTTTTTTCTCTTCTTCCTCTTCCTCTTCCTCAATTATCCTCCGCATCTTCGCCCACCTCCTGAGCAAACAGCGCAAGTCCCATTTCAAAACAGCGCGCAGGACTCAGGTCGTAACTCTTGCAACGATAATAAAGAGTCGTTCGTCCGCTGAGATAGAGAGAAGTGACGCAGATGATGACGGCAGTTTGGTGCAAGATAAGAGAGAAACATTTGCCATTGCGAGAATAAAAGGCTAAACGGAATACATATATTCTGGAAAGAAAGGACACACGAAATACACTGCTTTGTCAGATCCAATATTAAGCTGATATGAACGTTTCGTTGCGGCTCCTACATAATGTTACAGATTTCGTATATATGCCGAACGAGGTGACATACCCTTCTCATGTATATATTTCATAAATGAACACAATCTGTCATTCACGTCATGATATGGGTAGAAGTAAGTCCACCGAAATATAGTCCTTAGCTTTAAAACAGATGTCTTAATGGGCCTTTTATACTTGAGACGTCACACACGCACACACACACACACACACACACACACACACACACACATATATATATATATATATATATATATATATATATATATATATATATATAATGTTTGTGTTACGTTATGCGACACTACCGCCCATCAAGCAGGCACAGTGACTGAGTGTTGCAGCATCCGACGCCAGGCCTACCACCCACCAGTCTGACCAGCTGTAAATGCACAGTAGCTTCTGCAGGGCTCAAGAAAGATAGCTTGTGTTTAGCAAGCTCAGCCCCAGAGACTTGTTATGAAAGCAGACGTACCCTCCAAAACAAGGGCTTATGAAGATCAAAATATATATGTGCACAAACTAATACACTTATGCATATGAAAAGAGGAGCTTATATAAATAAAATAGGGAAAGAAGAGAGCCTGACATACGAGTCGTGAGGTGCTAATGTTCAAAAACTATATTATGCAGTAGCTTCATGAAAGCAAAGACAGGCCATGTGAATACGGCAATTGGTGAAGCTCTTGTGCGTCGTATTTCGCGCAGTTGCTACCATTCTGACTAGGAAATAAGGAAAATTACTTCCAAAATGAATCTTTAATGTATCATTGCATATGACGTGAATGGTACTGCTTATGCTTATTAACTTCATATCCTAATCTTGCTCATCATTGATGCTCAATTTTCCCGTGTAACCCACGTACGATTTATCGCTATCCTTGCAGGGTATCGTGTATCTGAATATATCTTCAAGGTTTTGATTTCCAGGTAAACCCTTCTGACAGCTAAACAAAAGGTACTGCGGTAACTGAATGCAAAAGAATTGCACCTACTCCCTCATGCTTGTTAAAGCTTCTGGATGTCACCCAATTATAATTCTTATTGCTGTATGATTCACTTGGGGTCTATCGTAGGGATCACACTAAAATTATAACCATATTTTTCAGTATGTAATGAAGGTATGATACACGAGTAAAGTTATTCAAACAGTGGGGTGGTCAGTATGGTGTTAGCGTGCTACATCGGTAGCCGCGAGTTCGATTATCGGGCATTTCATTGAAGTATAAGAAATGTGTATTTCTGGTGACTGAAGTTCACTCTCGATATGGCTCAGAAGTCACGTAAATCCGTTGGCCCCATTGCTGAATAACCACTGGTTCCATGCAACGTAAAAACACCATAAAAACAAACAAAGAAACGTATCATCAGGTATAATGAGATGTATTATAACAGTTCGGAGGTACGCATAGAAATTCCTAAGAACACTGCCATACCACGCAGAAGTTCCTGTTTATAAAAAATAACCATTAAGAGTGAAAACACTCCCAAAGACGCGAGTTTTGTGAGCGTGTGTATAAACAAAGAAGCAACTTAAATGCGATGCATGTGACACAAGAAAAGATACAGAGGAGATAAAGGAATAAATAAACAGCAATTAAAAATAAGAGAAGAAACAAGAGCGAATCCCCAGAAGGTCACACAAAACGAAGACACCACCAAGTGGGGTAAGATGATCTCACTCTAGTCATGACCCTCGATGTTCGATGCCTCTTAAACACTAAGGCTCTGAGAGAGAGAGAGAGAGAGAGAGAGATGAGATGAGAGAGAGAGAGAGAGAGAAATTATCTTCAGTTCTCCATAATAGTTAATGGTAACTGTTTAAATGTCAAGAGCAGAAATTTTTTCATCCTCGGACAAAAAAAATACACGCACATAAAGTTTACTAATCAAGACGCATTCTCTCTCTCTCTCTCTCTATGTATATATATATATATATATATATATATATATATATATATATATATATATATATATATATAATACATACTAATAAAGAAATTTATATTGTAATAAACGTAATTAAATAGTTATATCGACGCAATCTTTATGTACGAAGAGAGAGAGAGAGAGAGAGAGAGAGAGGACGAGAGAGAGAGAGAGAGAGAGAGAGTATAGTATACCTATATATATATATATATATATATATATATATATATTATATAATGAATCCCGTTTAAAAGAATCCTCGCCAGGACTTTATCGACGCAATAATGTTTTCTTTTATAAAAAGCAACAATCCTACCCCAGTTGCAGAAGGGCAAGGTACACACTTGATCCTTCGTGTCAGACGCAGCTTCTTTAACATCCTTAACTTACAAGAGTGACACCAGACTTCTGAGAAACCACGCTGAAGAGACAGACAAAAATATGGCTTGTTTGACGAGGGATTACAACAGCATACAAACACCACCACAGGTTCTATTTGAGACACTGACGCGGATGACGATGCTAATTTGTCGGAGAAATCCTCTGGTTTTACAGAGGATTTCAAGACACATTAATAATGTTTCTAAAAGGGGAACTGGTCTTATTTACTGACACATTAATTATGTTTCTATAAAAGGAAAGTGGTCTTTTTCTAAGAAGGGAAGAGGTCTTTTTCTTTGACAAAAATAATATTTCTAAAATGGGAGGTGGCCTTTTTCTTTGACACATAAATGTTTCTAACAAGGAAAGTGGTCTTTTTATATGACACAAATTATTTTTCTGAAATGGGAAGTGGTCCTTTTCTTTGACACAAATTATGTTTCTAAAATGGGAAGTGGTCTTTTTTTGACACAAATTATTTTTTTATATAATGGGAAGTGGTCTTTTCCACTGACACAATAATTTTTAAGATGGGAAGTGGTCTTTTTTTTGACACATAAATAATATTTATAACAAGGGAAGTGGTCTTTTTATTTGACACAAATTATGTTTATAAAATGAATCCCCCATTTGCGTTTTAATAGCCACTTTGAGTCAGAAGATAAGTCAGTAAGTAATAAGAAGAATAAAGAAACTTGCTTACAAAATAAGCGCAGCTGAAATAGCCATTATTTCCAGTAAAATAACAATAATAACAATAATAATAGCAATTATTAATTATTATTATTCTCCAATATGAAACCAGAAATGAAGAAATAACCAAATTTCAACATGGCGCTCTAACTGATATCATACAGGAGAAAACATAGCTCAACCTCAAGAGACAACTGGATCGAATTCGTTACCCGAATATAATTAACATCTCAGAATGATTCTCCCGTTCATAACTCACAGAGAGATAAGTAAAAAATGCGCCCAATCGAGTTTTCTGTATGAGCTGCGACCCACGAAGCTTTCCGCCACAGCCCAGTTGTGGCCTACCATATAACGTTGCCAGAAGCACGATTATGGCTAACTTTAACCCTAAATAAAATAAAATTTACTAAGGCTAGAAGGGCTGCAATTTGGTATGTTTGACGATTGGAGGGTGAATGATTAACATACCAATTTGCAGCCCTCTAGCCTATATAGTTTTTAAGATTTGAGGGCGGGCAGAAAAGTTCCGACAGAAAAAAAAAAAGTGCGAACAGACAGACAACGCCTGCACAATAATTTTCTTTTCAGAAAAAAAACAATAATTAAACAGAAGCAACAACTTACTTACATCGTTTTATTTTCATCAACAAGATGCAAAACCATTACAACTGCAATAATAGTAATAATAGTATCATTAACATGAACAATAATCATCAACGCACCAATAATATTTCTTATCAACAACTTCGGTACTGTTTTTGTTTGTCAGTTTGCTTTATCCTCACCCTCGCCAACAACACTCGCGTTTTTGTTGTTGTTACTTGATTTTAAGTAGAACATATCCTAAAGTTCACGCTCCTCCTGAATAAACAAACAATCTCTTCCACTTGTCGTGTGAAATTGCTCGTATCGTCTACTTGGTTACGACGACTCTGGCTTTACTACATATATGTATCTCTCTCTCTCTCTCTCTCTCTTCTCTCTCTCTCTCTCTCTCTCTCTCTCTCACTCAGACACATTATATATATAAAAGAGCGTGTGTTGTGTGGAGAGAGAGAGAGAGAGAGAGAGAGAGAAAAGGAACCTTCCTTCAATGTGGATGCATCTACTTAATAATAAGAATAACAAGAAAAATATGCAAAGTCCTAGATATAAACACATCACCTCTATATATTTTTGCAAATCCATTCCACCAAATACGGTACACACTATTCAAATAATATTTTCCTCTTGGTTCCTGCTTCGTGTTTTCTATGGAGTGACTGACAGATTATAAGCTGCGGTAAAAGGACTCAGGTCAATGAAGAGACGCGGAAAAGTAGTCCTGGATCATCAAATTAAAGGATTGTTAGTTTATTTGTATTTCCTTTTCGTTTCAACTGTGTCGCTCCTTTCTCTCTTCTTCTTCTTCTTCTTCTTCTTCTTCTTCTTCTTCTTCTTTTTCTTGTTCTTGGTCACTAACTGTTGTAATTTACCTTCAACATTTATAACTTACATTACGCCCACTGTGACCAAATCCAAGCTATTAATGGCCCTCTTTAACATGAATTCCAGTCTTGTATATTATCCAGTAATAATAATAATAATAATAATAATAATAATAATAATAATAATAATAAGTTCCTTTGGTATGTAACTGTCAAAATATCTTTTCAACCAAAAGTATCCACTAATAAAAGTACATCGTTCGAAAATCAGATCATAAATTTTCAAAAACTTTATTGAAAGCGATTCATTTTAAAATGATGAAAAGCGCCTCGATATCAAAGGCATCCATTAAAAACTTATCAGCAGTTTTATCACCAAAAACACATTTCGCTCCATTCTGAAGTCACAGAACACGGGAACGTTACACACACGAAAAGTGATCATAGACTTACATTAATTTTTTACACAGCGTCAACACACGCTGGTACGCTTGGCTGGCATGACATGTACTACCTATACTTTGTTAAAATAGATTAAAATCCAATCAGTTTCCTTACAAGTCGTGTCGTTAGTATTGCTGCTAATATGCAGGACAGAACACACACACACACACACACACACACATATATATACTCGTATGTATATATATATATATATATATATATATATATATATATATATATATATATATATATATATATATATATATATATATATATATATAACATAGAGAGAGAGAGAGAGAGAGAGAGAGAGAGAGAGAGAGAGAGAGAGTCAACTGGTCACTTTTTACCAGATAGGTAATGTAATTGTAATAACCATGTTGCCTAAACTCCAAATGCAACCAGTAGGTACACACACACACACTCTCTCTCTCTCTCTTCTCATAAATATGCTATATATACTAGCCAGCGATTGGCGGCGGGTAAGGCCGGCATTGTTTGACCCGTAATATAATCGTTATTTTTCATCGTAGAAGAAAAGTAAGAGCAATATTTTGGAATCCCTCGTGAAACGTCCTATCAGGATAATGCTCTCTCTCTCTCTCTCTCTCCTCTCTCTCTCTCTCTCTCTCATCTCTCTAACTAAGAATAAAAATAAAGACGTTAGCTTTGCCACGGATATCCGGATCAAAACGGAATCAGGTAAAAAAACATACTACCCATACCTATAACTTCTCACTATATATTTTATTATATATCTATATATATATATATATATATATATATATATATATAGATATATATATATATAATATTTATATGGCCCGACTCTGGTTCAATTCGATTCAGTAGTTTTGCCGTCTATAGCAAACTACATACATATACAGAAGATACACACACACATAATAAATATATATATATAGATATATATATATATATATATATATATATATATATATATATATATTATGAAGTTGGAGTGACAGATTTTTAGAAACAAGTGAAATACCACAAAACCAAGAAAAATGTGCTTTTTCTTGTCTTTCTCTATCCCGTAAGCTATTAAAACATTGATACGAAATAAAACACTTCAACAACGCAATCTACAATTCTTATCACAATACTAGTCATCATATTAAAACAAATGATAGAGAGAGAGAGAAAAAAAAAACACACAAAGTGCACCCGTCCGACGGCAAGGTTCTCATTAGCATAATTAGTTTAATAAACATTCTTAGCTGGTACTTACAAAGTCATAATTATTTTTTAGTCGAGTATTTGAGGAACCGCTCGGTTCATTTTCTTTGCTTATATATAGCGAAGTTGAGGCTGAAACTTTATTATGACATTAATTTGTGGATGCAAACACACACACACACACACACACATGCATATCTATAGAATTTATAAATAAGTAAATAAATAAATAAATATATATATATATATACATATATATATATATATATATATATATATATATATATATATATATACATACATTATATACATATACAATTATGTTAACTTTGATAGGAACAAACTAAACATGCTTTCACGCAAATACATAAATTTCATGGGCACATAAAATCTTTCTTATCAGCCCTGGTTTGATTTCTTGACAGGAAAGGAGAGAGAGAGAGAGAGAGGAGACGAGAGAGAGAGAGAGAGAGAGAGAGATAAAACTGAGCTGGCATAATTCAAACGGTCTCCTTCGAGAAAGGCTCATTTTTCGGATGGCGGCAGATAAGCCTTTCGATCCGTCATCCGGGTGGAAAAATAGGTCCACCCCAAAGAGCCTCGGGTCCCAAAATGAGAAAAACGATTCCTCCTGAAGGATGGGGTGGGTGGAGGGCAAGTTAAGACTCCTAAAAACCAGGTCAACGTTACTGCCGCAGTAAAAAAAAATTTTTTAAGTGGAAATTTTCATTTTTCTGTAAATGAAAATTTTTGTGCAAGCTTTGCTGTCCGTCCACAATTTTTCTGTACGCCCTCAGACCTTGACAACTACAGAGGGAAGAGGGTTGCAAATTTGCATGTTGATCATCCACCCTCCAATCATCAAACATACCAAATTGCAGCCCTCTAGCCTCGGTTATTTTTATTCTATTTAAGGTTAAGGTTAGCCATAATCGTGCTTCTGGCAACGTAACAACGCAGGCCACCACGGCCGGCTGAGAGTTACATGGGGCGCGGTTCATACAGCATTATACAGAGACCACAGAAAGATATATCTATTTTCGGTGACCTTGATTATAAGCTGTACAGAAAACACGATTGCGCCGATGAAACTTCGGCGCATTTTTTACTTGTTTTTGGTTGAAATAAAAATAATTTTGTTACTGGGTAAAAAAGATAAAAAAAAAAAGCTGAAAAAATAATTGTTAAGTCATTGAAATCAGGAGCTTATATGTTTTTCATCAACTTTTTTGTTCTTCATATTTTCTAAAAATCTGATTTTTTCTTGACTGCTGGATAAGGAAACAAACTGTTACTTTCGTCCAGGTTTGGAAAACTCACATTTATCACACTCATCAGTGAGGCCGTTACCTCGCTACACTGCAACTTCCTCAGGCAGTTATTACAATTAGAATCATATGACATTAAGAAAAATAATGTTCTCTTTCAACGAAAGGTTTCTCCAATACTCAATACCGCAAAGCAATTTCGTTTAAAATTCATATGAAAGTCAAAGTGAAGGCTCGTCTAGACGTTAATTATAATGTAAACCACAAGACACAATACGTTTAAAAAACAGGTAATGATTCATGGTGTTGTATATCACTTCAAAACATTGAGGAAGAACTCAACAAAGAATGCCTAGCCAGTGGCTGCAGACGCCGTCAGCTTCTCTCTGCAGAGATGCATCAAATGAGCAGTTTCTTGTTAAATGTCTTGTTAATGTCAACTTCATTTTGGGATTGGAAATTTACTTCCAAAATAAAATGTTTGGGGAGTCTGTTACATCATACAGTTGTCTCCGCTCATTCGCATTATCTCCTCGGTAAACTGCCACATCTAAGGTTACAGAGATCTTAAAATAAGATTGTGTATATCACATTGTGTTAGGACATCAAACAGAGGTCCTGGACAAGAACTAATAACATCCTATCGCGTATGAAAACTATCTTACCCAGCAAGTTAATAAAGTGGAGAAATAAAGTCCGCAGTAGTATTTATGTATGCTGCTATATACATGAAGCTTTCACTAAGTTGATGAATTGGCCTCTCCAGCCTGAATAAACATAGAAGTAATGTATGTAATATTTATTCAGTCTGAAGAAGCTAACTGATCAAGTTGGCGAAAGCTTCCTATACTATATAGCAATATACTTACATACCACTGCGGAATTCATTTGTCCATTTAAGATCGCGAGAAAGTGATGAAATCAAACAAAATGGAGGAAATCTAAATGGAGAATAAAAACGGGTAAAGATGACAGATGTTCCATAAATTTCGTCTTACTTAGCAGATGAAAGCCAATTTCAATTTCCTCTTCAAAATCAAATATCCCCGTGGGAGCAAAGGGGTCTGCCCTTTTCTTTTCTCCATCTCTTTAGTTACTTCTACTCACTTTCCCTTACTCCGTTGATTTCTGTCTTACTTTATTCTTTAGTTCCTTCTCACTTTCCCTTGCTTCTTTGGTCTCTATCTTATTTTATCTTAAGACGTGCGAGTTGCTTTTCTCAGAATATCAACACTTACTTGTCGGTAGTGTTGCATTTCGAATGAGAAGTTACAAATCCAGTCACAAATCACCTCGGCCTACATACCTGAAAGAAAAACAAATATTTACACTACAAACCATAAACAGTCAATAAATCTTAAACTCTAAACATAAGCCGCATCAGCTATAATAATAATAATAATAATAATAATAATAATAATAATAATAATAATAATAATAACAAAGATTAGACAATGGATGGAGCCAGATACAGAGAGAACAAAGATCCCCGCCATGAAAGCCTACAACACCAAGAAATTAAGGAAGAAAACAAGTGAGGTCAATGAAATAATGGGAATAATACACACCACCAGTATCACAAAAACAAATAACTTAGCATATGCAGGAGCAAGATTAGTAGCAGAACTGATGGGGATACGAACACCAACACTACCAACACAACCAACCCAACAGAAACCAAAACAGCAACCTCCTTGGAAAAGGCGCCTGGAAAAGCATATCATGGTGATGAGATCTGACTTGAGTAAACTAAAAGAGATGGCAGAAAAAAGGCTAAGAAGCAAGAAAACAAGGGAGGAACTCAACGAGAAATACAAAATACAAAAGAGGAGACTAAACAACACAATAGAAGATGTAAAACAGAGGCTTAAGGCTAAAGCACATAAGATCCAACGGTACATTAACAGGAATAAGGGATACCAACAGAACAAATTATTCGGAACCAACTAGAAAAGACTACGTATACAGCCAACTAAGAGGGGAAGACAACCACCAAGAAATCCCTGAAGCCGAACCAAGTAAGAGACTCTGGGAAAACATATGGAACAATCCGGGATCACACAACAAACATGCAACATGGCTCCAGGAAGTCAAGGAAGAAGAAACAGGAAGAATAAAACAAAGATTCACAGAGATCACGACAGACACAGTCAGACACCAACTAAAGAAAATGCCAAACTGGAGAGCCCCAGGTCCCGATGAAGTCCATGGATACTGGCTCAAAAACTTCAAGGCCCTACACCCACGAATAGCAGAACAACTCCAGCATTGTATCTCAAATCACCATGCACCCAAATGGATGACCACAGGAAGAACATCCTTAGTACAAAAAGACAAGAGTAAGGGAAATATAGCCAGTAACTACAGGCCTATCACCTGCCTACCAGTAATGTGGAAGTTACTAACAGGTATCATCAGTGAAAGGCTATACAACTACCTAGAGGAGACAAACACCATCCCCCACCAACAGAAAGGCTGCAGAAGGAAGTGTAGGGGCACAAAAGACCAGCTCCTGATAGACAAAATGGTAATGAAGAACAGTAGGTGAAGGAAAACCAACCTAAGCATGGCATGGATTGACTATAAGAAAACCTTCAACATGATACCACACACATGGCTAATAGAATGCCTGAAAATATATATGGGGCAGAGGAAAACACCATCAGCTTCCTCAAAAATACAATGCGCAACTGGAATACAGTACTTACAAGCTCTGGAATAAGACTAGCAGAGGTTAATGTCAGGAGAGGGATCTTCCAGGGCGACTCACTGTCCCCACTACTCTTTGTAGTAGCCATGATTCCCATGACAAAAGTACTGCAGAAGATGGATGCTGGGTACCAACTCAAGAAAAGAGGCATCAGAATTAACCATCTGATGTTCATGGACGACATCAAACTGTATGGTAAGAGCATTAAGGAAATAGATACCTTAATCCAGACTGTAAGGACTGTATGTGGGGACATCAGGATGGAGTTTGGAATAGAAAAATGTGCCTTAGTCAACATACAAAAGGGCAAAGTAACAAGGACTGAAGGGATAAAGCTACCACATGAGAGCAACATCAAACACATAGATGAGACGGGATACAAATACCTGGAAATAATGGAAGGAGGGGATATAAAACACCAAGAGATGAAGGACACGATCAGGAAAGAATATATGCAGAGACTCAAGGCGATACTCAAGTCAAAACTCAACGCCGGAAATATGATAAAAGCCATAAACACATAGGCAGTGCCAGTAATCAGATACAGCGCAGGAATAATGGAATGGACGAAGGCAGAACTCCGCAGCATAGACCAGAAAAGTAGGAAACATATGACAATACACAAAGCACTACACCCAAGAGCAAATACGGACAGACTATACATAACACGAAAGGAAGGAGGGAGAGGACTACTAAGTATAGAGGACTGCGTCAACATCGAGAATAGAGCACTGGGGCAATATCTGAAAACCAGTGAAGACGAGTGGCTCAAGAGTGCATGGGAAGAAGGACTGATAAAAGTAGACGAAGACCCAGAAATATACTGACAGGAGAATGTCAAACAGAACAGAGGACAGGCACAACAAACCAATGCACAGACAATACATGAGACAGACTAAAGAACTAGCCAGCGATGACACGTGGCAATGGCTACTGAGGGGAGAGTTCAAGAAGGAAACTGAAGGAATGATAACAGCGGCACAAGATCAGGCCCTAAGAACCAGATATGTTCAAAGAACGATAGACGGAAATAACATCTCTCCCATATGTAGGAAGTGCAATACGAAAAATGCAACCATAAACCACATGGCAAGCGAATGTCCGGCACTTGCACAGAACCAGTGCAAAAAGAGGCATGATTCAGTGGCAAAAGCCCTCCACTGGAGCCTGTGCAAGAAACATCAGCTACTTCGCAGTAATGAGTGGTACGAGCACCAACCTGAGGGAGTGATAGAAAAGGATCAGGCAAAGATCCTCTGGGACTATGGTATCAGAACAGATAGGGTGATACGTGCAAATAGACCAGACGTGACGCTGATTGACATATATATATATATATATATATATATATATATAATATATATATATATATATATATATATATAATATATTTTCCAGTGGTCAGAGTATAAGTGTGTCAGAGGTGAACACACACACACGTATATATATGTATGTATGTATCTGTGCATAATGTTTTCCGGGAACACACAAACAGGAAGGAAAATGAATGAGAGGGATATCCAACTAGTATTGGATATTGGTTTAAAAAACTTTAAATTGACATTACCCCTACAATAACCCTTCCTCCGCTCCAATTAACCTTCCGGGCAAAAGACCAACGAATATTCCCGGAAACGGAATAAAATAAAAAAATAAAAAAAAAAAAGATCGGACAAAAATGCATCTGGATCCACTCGAGAAGGTTATCTAGGCCATACTGAAACAATACAATTAACGACTTCCCCCAAAAAAGAACACACTTGGAGAGCGCAGGTAAGGGCGAAGAGTTGTCTAAAGAGGAAGAGAGGATCGCTTGAAGAGGCCTACAAGAGGAGGGGAACCTTGTCGAACAAGAGGAGGTGGATGAGGGACGCGACTTCGTTTGAGATGGCTACTTGTCTGTCCGTTCCGTACTTTTTCTGTCTGTCTTTAGGTCTTAAAAACTACCGAGGCTAGAGGGCTGCAAATTGGTATGGTGACCATCCACCCTCCAATCATCAGACATACCAAATTGCGGCCCTCTAGACCCAGTAGTTTTTATTTTACTTTGGGTTAAAGTTGCCCATATTCGTGCATCTGGCACCGGTATAGGTGCCAACAACATAGGCCACCAACGGTTAGTAGCTGAAAGTATCATGGGCCGCGGCTGAGAGTTTCATACACCATTATATACAATACAGAAAACTTGATTGCGCCCAAGAGACTTCGGCGCATTTTTTACTTGTGTATGTTTGTTCCCGGCTTTCTGGGTCGTGGCGCAATATTCTGCTGATTGGATGCCGAAGGACTGATGCCACGGGGACGTTATTGCATTGATATATTTTGTTTACAAGTCAAAACTATTTCAACTGCATTCTGGGAAATATAAATCCCACGCATCAACTGCAGTTTGGTTCTTGAATTGAAAACTGATTTGAGACTTCATTGCAGCAGCAGCAGCAGCAGCAGCAGAGAGAGAGAGAGAGAGAGAGAGAGAGAGAGAGAGAGAGAGAGAGAGAGAGAGACCTCAGGACTGCTTATATTTGTTTTACAAATAAAACCTGATGCGACCACTGCCTTCTCGTTCATAGAAATTCGAAGGCTCTCCTAAAATTGATTCCAGATTCAAGACTGTATTCTGGCAAGGAGCAATCCTATGCCAGCACTTTGTTAGAAAAAAATATCACATGCTGAAATATAAAAAAAAAACTATTAGTAGTACCCCTTATGACGAAATGCAAATACGGTGGTTATGGTATGAGTAATAAAACACTCATAAAATGACGTCAGTGTTCTTTATATAACACAAAAAATGGAAGAGTAATTAACTGATAAAAAAAGATCATTAAGAAGGATCATATATCTAATGTAGAGTCATGCATAAAATAAGCATTCTGTTTATTTTAAAATACAAAACATTTCAACGACGCATAATGCGCGTTTTTTTTATAGCTGAAAATCCTTCTGGAATCTTTCATTAGCAGTTTTCACTGTGTATTTCCTTTAATCCTTCATAGCTTCTCTATTTATTTTCTTCTTAGACCATAATAAATCAACTGCCTTTACATTTTAAGTGAATTAAATTTAGTTTGAATTCACTGATGCTTCCTTCAATGTTCCCCAGACCTTTGCTACCCTTGTCGCCGAGCCAGTCTCTGTCCCTCGCTATCAATCTCGAATTATTGGTCTCTGCAAACGTCCTATTGAAGCAAAATCCGACTTGGAAATCTTATTTCCATTAAGCGTAAAACCTTCAGCACCCTCTCTGTTATATTCCTCCATTTTCCCATCCATGTCTTTTACACTGGTTGATAATGAAATCGAAACCTCTTCTCCTCAACTATCATTCTCAGTGTAAATTCATTCACATGTGACGCATGTTTTTATAATATAAGCCTCAAGACCGCAGTACACAATGCATATAAGTAAAGAAAAAAAAAACGAAGGAAAATGAGATCGCATAAAGTCTAAGTCAGATTGACAAATGAACATCAAGCACAACATTCATAACCTCTGCCCCAAAGGATAAGAATTTCAGGGTACCACTGCAATCCCTTTTAATCTCGAAAGCAGATCATCCCTAATACTATAAAGAACTCTGTACCGGAGTTTTTAAACAAAGGGGACAAACTACTTCTAGTACCCAGAAGAGTGACTCATGACACCTCAGGAGGTCAAAGAGACTGACACTGTGAAAGCAACACCATTCGAAGGACTCAAAGGGTACAAACCACATCAGGCATAATCTAAGAGATAGTATAGTTAGAGGAGTGGTTTTCGTGCTCAGCTACCAATCCGGTGGTCCGAGGTTCGATTCTCGGCTCGGTCAACGCGGAATCAGAGGAATTTATTTCTGGTGATAGAAATTCATTTCTCCATGTAAAATGGTTGGGATCCCATATAATAAGTTGTACGTCCCGTTGCTAGGTGACCAACTGGTTCCTAGCAACGTAAAAAGATCTATTCCTTTGGGCCAGCCCTAGGAGAGCTGTTAATCAGCTCTGGTCTGGCAAAACTAAGATATACTTAACTTAATTTAAGAGATAACAATGGTAAAATAATAAAAATCAAGAGGCATGTGGCATAAATATAGAGCTTTACAAACTAGTAAGTGCTTCTTGCAGCACTAGATGCTGTAAAGCCTGCATCAGGTCAAAATTAAACTGGGTATTCTCGAAATATCCAGATTCGTTAATTTATATCTTGGCCGGATAAACAGGGAGGACTGGAGTCGGGAAAAGCGGTGACTCTTTAAGAATCTGCCAAAACATAGAGAAATAAGGCGTTCAATGATTGTTACAAACACCTGGAAAGGGCTCATTAAAAAAAAAATAAAAATAAAACTCCGACAGGCTGTTGAATAAAGAGGATGAAGATACTCCCAAAACACGGGGAACCATAGGACAGCTGTGATACAAATGAGCGTTGAACTCACACAATTGTCATATTAAACCCGAAAATCTCTCTGAATAACCCTGGACTCATATCTATTTTTCTACATATCGCATATCATGAAAAAAAAAATCTGAAAGCCCTAAATAATAATTGATTTACCAGAATTCTATTACTTTGTCTTCACTCCCATTACTAATCCTAGATTATAAGTCTTAGGACTACGACCTTGAAAGCAGTGTAATAGTGTCGATTGGCTTTGTAAGTAGCTATCTCCCTCCATTCTATTTCTTGGAACACAAATAGCATTTCTAAATGTCCACTTTTCGGGAAAACAATTTTACTAAATAAGAAAATGATAGCTTTGAAGAAAACATTACTAACATCTTTCTAAATGATGGGTAAGAGATAACTTGGTAAGAATGGCTAGATACCCAAGTCAAACTGACAGTTACAGCAATTCAAGGAAAGTACGTTAAAATCCGGTTGTAAGTTGTCATAATTCTTAAAGAAGTTTTTAACTAGTTATCCGTGGAATGGAATGGAATACAAAATTTGGCCAAAGGCTAAGTACTGGGGCTTATAGGGTACTTCAGCGCTGAATGGGATATTGAGAATAGAGGGTTACAAAGGTGTAACAGGAGGAAAACCTCGCAGATGCACTATGAAACAGTTGTTAGAAGAGGGTGGAAAGTAACACGAAAAAAATAGAATATGAGCGGAGATGCAGTAAAAGAACTGAAAGGGGTTGCCGCTAGGGGCCGAAGGGACTGCAAAGAACATTGCGTAATGCCTACGATGCACCACGTGGGGTGCGCTGACGGCACTATCCCCCGTACGGGGACTAGCTATCTATGGTCGTTGAAAATCTTACATATTCCTCAGACTAATTGCAGGTTTTCGAGCCTGCACAAAATACTGTTTGCCATCGAACCGATCGTAAGCTGTTCACATAGGCAGGATGTATGCTCCACCTCTTCTGAAGGATACTTTCGAAAGACGTATCCCTCAGAAGAGGTGGAATATGCATCCTACCTATGTGAACTCTCTCGTGAGACTGAGTTTCCAGCCCTGTGATTGGCTTATCAACAGCCAATCGGCAGCATCGTATGGGACGGGCCTAGAGATTATAATCACGGTTGATGTGAATCTACTATAGTCTTTGGTAATTATACGAAAGTCGCGCATAATCTTCAGCTGACTTAAATTTAACAAGGATATTTTAACCTAATATGTCAATCAGTAATGGTACTTAAGCCATTCAGATTGAATTAGATGGTCATCCTAGGACACAAAAGTTAGTGCTAGCAATCGACTTTCAAACACAGCCATCCACTAGATCAGAAATAAGGTAGAAACAGAGCCAGTATAATCCAAGAAACACAACTAGGTTTTCTTATTAAAAACGATGCGTGCCTATCAGAAATCTAGAGCAGATCTGCGAATCTTGCCAGTAGAAAATAAGTTATCCATAGCCTCCACACAGAAACAACATATAACGCTTCGAAGCAAAGATCGTGTATAAAATTAATCAAGTTACAACAAATTTTGTTGCTAAAGATTACTATTACTTAGAAATGGCAATCGCAAATAATGATAAAACTAGTTACGTTCACTTTAAGTAAAATTCCTACTGTATACGACACGCAGGTTAACACTGCACATGCGCGGAACATTACAGTAACCTATATGTTTCTATTTCCAAGTAAGATACTCCAGTTATATGAATGTGGGTATACTGATTATTATTTTGTTAATAATACAAAATACTAAGCCTCCAGTATACTGGCTACGAAGGACACGTAAACAGACACCCAACAAGGAATGAAGTGACTTTCGTTTAATAAGGCAAAAGTAATATTGCGTTTAAATGCTACTGAGAGATATCCGGAGTGGAATGCTAATTAAACGTGATGCTGCTGTAATTCTCGCAAACAATTAAGCCTCTTCCGTTCAAATGGAAGGCTCGAGTGACATCCTCAACAGCTGGATGGCTCTCAAATTACACACACACACACACACAACACACACACACACACACCGTTGCGTTTATATGGAATAAACATCACTTGCAACAATTATACAAGCCCTGCTTGTCAGAGCTCTCTCTCTCTCTCTCTCTCTCTCTCTCTCTCTCTCTCTCTCTCAGTATAGGTGTACTCACGTAACGGACATTTTCCCAAAACTGCAAAGAGATGATATGTCTCTAAATGTAATACAAAACAAAAGCATGTTACATCACTATCATTTCATCTCAATTAACTTATGTCCAAGATGTCTGTGTTAATGATCCTAAGCCTTATTATTAAATAAACAGTAAAATGATGTCATTGATGTTTAAGATGTCAAAACTCACGATATATGAATAACAAATATTTCTCTGTACTGTCTTTACAAGCTGGTCTGCCTCTCACATCTTTCGAGCGCACCGTGAAAGGAAATAAGTGTACAAACACACAAACAACACACACATATATATATTTTATATATATATATATATATATATATATATATATATAATATACAAATAAAATGTGTTACTTGTAGGTGAATGACTCCTCTATCTTTCCGTCAAGCTAAAACAACGAGATAGACTGGTGAATGTCTGGATAGAGAAATACGGTATTTCAACCATCTGTGCGGATATTAAGTATCTTGTACCAATGGTCTTTGCTACTGATCTTGATTATCTGATGCCTTTATTTGTGAAATTTTGTATGCCATGTTAGTAAGAAAACAAGATATAGCCTCTCTCTCTCTCTCTCTCTCTCTCTCTCTCACACACACACACACACATTCAAATAAAAGAAGAGAGAGAGAGAGAGAGAGAGAGAGAGAGAGAGAGAGAGAGAGAGAGAACTTGATGACACTGATAAGTAGAAAATTATTCAAATGAGATGCTAAAAGCCCAAGACATTAGCAAGCCCTCGAGTCCCTTAATTCTCTTCTAAACAGGAACAGAAGACACTCGGCCGAAATAAACGACGAACACCGCTGAACTCATCACTTCACCGCAACATGAAGAACAGGAACTGACTGCACATTCTGACAAGGGACGGGTCAAGTCTGACACTCTGCGCGCGTTTCGAGAACAGTCAAGTTTGCCGTCATTTCCTGTCAAGGAGATGGATCTGGTATGTTTGTTTGTTTGTATGGTGCTTTTATACTTTGCAAGGAACCAGTGGTTATTCAGCAACGGGACCAACGGCTTGACGTGACTTCCGAACCACGTCGAGAGTGAACTTCTATCACCAGAAATACACATCTCTCACCCCTCAATGGAATGGCCGAGAATCGAACCCGAGACCACCGAGGTAGGACGCTAATACCATACCAACCACGCCGCTGAGGCGCGTGGATCTGGTATGGACGCTCTTCTTCTCTCTTTCTCATCTTTAGCCAGTCGTCTCTCCAATCCTGTTCTCTCTCTCTCTCTCTCTCTCTCTCTCTCTCTCTCTCTCTCTCTCTCTGTGTTATTTCGAAAATGTCCTTCATCTTAGTCATTCCTTAAACTTTTTTTGCTACCTTTCCTAAAATAACCCACAATCTCTCTCTCTCTCTCTCTCTCTCATATTTGTTTGATCGTTTCGCTCTGGCACTTTTTTTTTTAAACATTTCCTTGTCAGATCCCTATCCCAAACTCACTCTCTCTCATCTTAGCATAATCGTTTCTCTCTCTCTCTCTCTCCTCTCTCTCTCTCTCTCTCTCTCTCTCACCAGTATTTTTCAAAAACCCTTCCCTACCAAATCCCCCACCCTAAACTCTTTCTCTCGCTCTCTCTTTCATATTTGCTTGGTCATTTCTCTCTCTCTCGCACTCCTTAAAAAAAAACTCCATAACAAATCCCATCCCAAGCTCAATCTCTCTCATCTTTGCATAATCCTCTCTCTCTCTCTCTCTCTTTAAAACTCTTTCCTTAACCTAACAGATCCCCACCATAACTCTCTCTCTCTCTCTCTCTCTCTCTCTCTCTCTCTCTGCCAACATGCTCCATAACAGATCCGTTCCATCAAATCTCTCTTTCATCCCTTTTTTAAAGCCCTTCGAAAAAGATGTCCCGTTCTTTCTTTCTTTAACTGCCTGACCTTTGGCATAATTTTCACATATCACCCTTTCCAATTTTCCTTCATCCTTACCTTTCCACTCGTCTTACTTTCTCCATCGCTACCCTTTTAGGGCCTTCCCCTCCCCCCCATTCCCGCCGGCCACCCAAACCCCCAACCTATCAGAAGAGAAGAGGGATCTGTTCATTCAAATAAGAAGATAAGATCATCACCGCCTTCTGACTCGGTCGTTTAGCACAGCGCCAAGTCATACTTCCTGACTAGTCATTACATCCATCATTTGATTAATGGATGCATTCACGGAAGAGAACCACCCTCATTCTACATAATGAAAACCTTGCCTAGATTATCCTATATTCATACTACATCAAATGAAAGGAGTAAATAAATTTAAGTCAAGGGATTAATTCATTAATTTTCTATGGAAAAAAATTTAATGCCATCTGCACGAAATGAAAAATTCTTGGTCGACCTGTCACTTGTATGTTGACCCCCTCCTCACCACTCTCTCTCTCTCTCTCTCTCTCTCTCTCTCTCTCTCTCTCTCTCTCTCTCTCTCTCTCTCTCTCAAACACACAAGCACACATATCTCAGACAAGGGTACAAGAATTCCTTAGCTTTAAGTATAAAAAAAGATTTTTCTTGCCATCAATACAAATAATTGCCTATTAGCTGCATATTATAAAACTATTACTACGTGAAATACAGTAAAAAAAAGGAAAAAGCAAAGGTTGTAGATATATTCATCATTCACAGCCAATACCAACATCGGTTCCAAGAATATAAGAATATGTAATATTACTAGATTCGCTGTATCTGCCTATTCCTGAAAACCATGAGAAATATAAAATATTCTAGCACGATAATAAGAGTGTACTTAAATCTAATTTAAAACACTAATCAGTGTATCTTACCAGGTCTAATTCGTTAATTTGGTCAGCTGATAAATGACAGCCATTCACCTTCCATCACTGGATGTCTAATGAACTACATAAAGAGTCACCTCATCACTGTCAGGGGAAATCGGTAATTACAGAAGCGACATAACCGAATAACGGCGCTCATACGAATTGGAGGAGCGTATAAGCTGTTGGATTACTTTCTTCGTTCATTTTTCCTGTTTGTTCTTTAATTTCAAGGCACAAAATTGTGATGTCAATTCAATCACCAGGAACTTCTTGGGCACATTTAAGGTAATAAGCTTTAATATTCTCTTTCTCTCTCTCTCTCTCTCTCTCTAAACACACACACACACACAAGTATATACTATATATATATATATATATATATATATATATATATATATATATATATATATATCTATATATATGACCTGATGCGATCATACAAGGGTTCTACCAGTACAATGAAACGCGTTAAGATAAAATTAACACACGTGTATTTTCCTTAATAGTTACACAGGGCCCTGTTGCTAATATTACGCTACTAATTATATGATTATTATATAGTCGGAAGGTACTCTAAGGCGACACGCGCCGACCACTGTCTTTGAGACGCGCCCTGACCCGTCGACCACTAATTCCCTACTGACTCTTAACTTTTCAAACTGAACTTGTTTGGGTCACAGGTCTAAGCTGATTGGCCTCTTATAATTGAAAGGAACCAATAAAGGTCTTCGATGTATGGCACTCATTTGAATCACCCACGCCACGCCACCAACGATCATATGGGCATTCCGATGAATCAGCGATATCTATCTATTCGTTACTCTCTGTATCGCACATAGCTACGCACAACACATATAGTAGATTTTCCGTTACGTCTCACACATGAATTTCTATACAGATCAGTTCATATATATTATATATATTATAATATATATATATAATATATATATATATATTATATATATATATACAACACATATATATACACACACCACACACACATATATATATATATATATATATATATATATATATATATATATATTTATAGAATAAACTCCATTCTTGACCATCATATAAGAATTCATTTGTGAGTGTAAGAAAACTTATGAAATATCTGCATGATCTATTAAGACCTCACCATAAAATTTCTGCTATTGCTAAAGTTTCTCAATTTTATTATAAACATGACTGTGTCTCTGTAACAGCGCGACCTCCTCCTCCTCTTTGCAAGTGTGTTTAACAGTCATACATACACATACTTTGTACTTTTTAAGGTCAAAATGGAAAGTTGCATCAAAATACTATGATTTTGGAGGTTACTGCGGCTTTGACAAATCATAGTCGCATACACAATTATTTGTTTCCCGAGTCTTTCGTGCACTTTTCGTCTTGATTTCAATAACCGATAAAAAAAAATAGTTTCAAATTTTTTCTAACACAAAGTCTCTTCACATACCACTCCAAGCACCCCCCACAACCAACCCTCTCACCCCCCACCCACTTTCGGCCCCATGCCCCCCCCCCCCTCCTCTGTATCTCTACTAAATGTGGCAAGAAGACAAATTGCATGTGGACGCCCAGTCAACTCGGACAAAATCTCGCTGTCAGTAGATATAGCAGGCAGCTATGAATAACAGAGCTATGCTATAACCGCTTATTCATCTACCATAACGCTAGTCAATCGATCTACTCTCATTTTGGAAGAGAGAGAGAGAGAGAGAGAGAGAGAGAGAGAGAGAGAGAGAGAGAGAGAGAGAGTGCTCGTAAATCTCTTTCACCTCACTGGAGATGGGGGATTAATTTCGTCGAGGTCCTCCCCTATTTGGATCAAATGTTATTCTTAAATAGTTATTGAAAGCAATGATGTGAATTGAATTTAACTCTTAATAAGACTAATTACACTTTCATTATTTAGTTAAAGGAAATTGGCTGTAAAAATTTGAGAGTTCAGCATCAAAGTTCCTCTCTCCCAGTTCTCTCAGTAATAATAATAATAATAATAATAATAATAATAATAATAATAATAATAATAATAATAATAATAATAATAATAATAATAATAATAATAATAATAATAATAATAATAATATGTCGGAAGAATACCTTCAATAATACAGATTTTATTCAAAATAATGGCTATTTCAGCCGCGTTTATTTTGTACAGAAGTTTCTCTATTCTTCTTATTACAGAAGAAAAGTCAGTAATATGAAGAACAGAGAAAATTCTATACAAATAATAATAATAATAATAATAATAATAATAATAATAATAATAATAATAAAATAATAATATATGAAGTAACTTTGGAATCGGAAGCAAAATGCCAACAAATCAAGTTAGACTTCCACACTCAACAGGGGTCGCTAAAGTGGCCGATGACGAAGCACCTTTTGCTCATCCAATTGCATATCCAGGAAACTAACTTGTTTATCAATACGATTATTGGACTTGAATGGAATAACGAAGACTAAATTATAACAGCAAGTGAAAGTTAAGGTAAAGAGCATCTAACACCGGTTCCCGGTTCCAAAACTGTCATGGAATAGAGGAGAAATCGTTTCTGTTTGCCGGTAAATTTCAGGCCAAGCCATCTTTGATTTTATGTATCACATACCGTTTATGCATCTGTTTGCTGCCGAATTTCACCAACTTCAGTTTAGGGAAAGCTATAAAAATGCTCTCTCTCTTGCTTGGTGAGACGTACCCGCGTGAAGTCAGATTAATCAACAGATATCACAAGTTTAACATACGACTAGAATTTGAGAAATATCTAGAAGTGTTCGTGAACTATCGGTGATAAGATTAGTGTGAAAATAGTAGGATAAAGCGTCTTCTAAGTTAGTTTATCAAGTGTAATACTGCAAATCAGAAACAAAGCTGGCAGTAAGTTCCAACTGCGGGAAGAGGTGGCGTAATTTAGCGTGTTTAGCAGATTCGCAATACGATGAGGTAGCAGGAAGGGAACTGGCATTTCTCATCTATGAAATCAGCAACAGTCCTAACCAAAAAGATACAAAAGCATTCATAGATATATTAGAAGGATATAATCCTTCAAACTGGAACAAATCTAATGAAAACATCTTGAAAATAATTGAAGAAGTTCCAAATAAAATCCAAGTGGTCAAGAGACTCATAAAGAAAATATACATCAACCAACATATTCCGACAAAGGAAATGAATAAGGTGAATCTGGGAATATCCTAATTGATGCATTAGGCAAAAAAGAATGCCAAAAGCATGCAAACTGTGTAAGGTTTGGTATAGCATAGTCAATCCACAAACCTAATCAGAAAATGTGCTGCATGGCAACATTCCGACCATCCACAGTGTGCTGAGGTAATGCAAGATTTGAGAAAAGATACAAGAATTTTTTGTTCAACATGTCTATCATGGATAGACAATGTTATTAAATCAAGATTGAATGTACAAATATTGAGGAGGAATGAAGAAGAAGAGGAGAGGAAGAAGAAGAAGAAAAAGAAAGAAGAGGAAAACGGAAGAGAAGTAAACAAAAATGAAATGACAGAAAAAAATAAGAAAACAAAGAACAAGATAAAAGTATGGATGCAGAGATACTCATTGATACTACATATGATGCAATAAAGAGCATACCTACGAAGAAATAAATTACGGATATGACAACAGAAAAGCAAATCCGAAGAGGCTCTACCCAGATCTACACAATGACGGGAAAGAGGAAAAAATAGACAAGAAAGACAAAATCTGCAACCTTTTTGAAAGAGGGAATTGCAGATTTGGAGAAAGATGTTACTACAAACATCCTAAGGTATGTCAAAACTATGAAATATATGGTAAAGTGCATACTTAGATGGCTATGGGGATGATTGCAGAGATCTGCATCCAAAAATATGTAAAAACCTAAAAGAAGGAAAAGGATGTAAGTTCGACAAAAAATGCAAATATATGCACCCTGTAGCCATGAATCATAATCAAATAAATAACCAACCAAGTAATAAAATCCAAAATAAGAAAGAAACAAATAAAGAGAGAAATCAAGAATATCAGGTAAAAGAGAAAAGCAAACCACCAATGAGATATGCAGAGGTGTCAGCAAAAAAATTTCAAAGCATCAGCTCCGAAATTCTACTCAAGAGATAATAACTGTATTTATTATGCAAGAGGATATTGCAGAAACGGAGAAAATTGCAGATTCAGACACAAAATGAATAATTATGATGAAGGAAGATCAAATATTATGGAAAAGTTGGATTTTTTAATGTCAGAATTTCTGGAAATGAAAAAAACAAAAGAACAACATACCAGAACAGGAAAAGAGACATGGGAAATCCTTATTACTACCAATATTAAATGAAGGAGAAAACACGCAAACCATCATAGTGATGAATGCGCAGGGTTTAGTTACGAGTAACTCAAAAGAAAAATAGAGTACTTAGAAGAACCCTAACCCAAAATGAAAAGAAAATAGATAATGAATATAAGTGAAACCTGGTATTCCCAAGAGACTGGGAATGATGATCAAATAAAAGGGTTCCAAACTTATAGATCAGATAGAAAAAATAGGAATCAAGGGGAACCGCAATATATGGGAAAGACAAAAAACAAGGAAAAATATATGAGAAATATAGTAACTCAGAATGTGAACTAATAGCGGTAGAATTTGAATCTGAAAAATTGATGAACATAGTAATATATAGACCTCCTAATACTAAAGAGTTTGACTTAATAATTGAAAAATTGGATGATATATGTAGAAATCACAAGGACTGGACTATTCTCCTATCTGGTGACTTCAACTTTCCTTTCGTAGAATGGAAAGAACGAATAGGAGATTGTGGTTGTACTTATACATATAAAAAAGAGTAATAGTAGTGCAGAAGATAAGAGGCAATTTGAAAAGCTATTAGATATGCTACTAGAATACAACATTCAACAAATAAATCACCTGCCAACAAGAAAGGAAAATACTTTAGACCTAGTATTTGTGAACGAGATGAATTATGTTAAAGAAATAATAGTTTATAATGCGAGTATTTCAGACCATAATGTCATAGAATTAATAGTTCATTCCAAAGCAAGTGAAAATAGAGATAAGCAAGAAATGAAAAAGTGGGAAGGATATGGAAAATACAACTTCTACAGTAAAAATATAAAAATGGTCAGAATTAATGAAGAATTAAACAAAGATTGGGATAACATTTCGTAAGTGATGACATAAGGTAAATAACGGAGATATTATATAAAATATTGGAGAAAATAGTGGATAAATATATACCGAAGAAGAAAAGTAAACATCATTCATGCATACCAAGAGACAGAAGGATCTTGTTCCAGAAAATCAGAAAGTGGAAAAAAGGTGCTTGCAAAGAAAAAAATGCATGGAAAGTTATAGAACTAAAAGCAAGCTAGAAATAAAATGCAGAACAAAAGATTATACAATCAAAAGAAAATGAAAAACGGTACTTGGAAGAAAAAAACCCTATTAAATATCAAGCAAAACCCCAAACTATTATACTCATATGCGAAGAAGATGAATAAAAGAAGAATAGAAATAGGCCCTCTGAGAATTTGAAGGGAGATTAACGAATGAAAAAAGGAAATTTGCAACATACTGGCAGAACGATATAAGAGAGAATTCACCCCTAGAATAGATAATGAAGATAATGATATAGAAGTAAGGGATGAAAATAGTGAATATTTAGCTGACATAGATTCATGAAGCTGATATTGTGCAGGCTATTAATGAAATTAAAAATGGAGCTGCTGCAGGGCCTGATGGAATTCCTGCTATTTTGTTAAAGAAAGTAGTTCATTCTATCGCAAAGCCACTTGCAATATTATTAAGACAAAGTGTAGATACAGGCAAGATTTATGATGAGCACAAATTAGCATATATCACCCCTACTTTCAAAAGTGGACTTAAAAAAACAAGACTAGAGGCCAAGTAATTATAGGCCTGTGAGTCTAACATCACTATATGAAAGTGTATGAAAGGGTAATGAAGAAAAATATTATGAAACATTTAATAAAAAATAATTTGTTTAATATAGGACAACACGGTTTCGTACCCGGAAAAAGTACACAAACCCAACTGTTAGTCCACCGTGAGAACATATTCAAAAATATGAAAAGCGGAAATGAAACAGATGTGGTTTATCTAGACTTTGCAAAAGCTTTTGACAAAGTAGACCATAATATATTAGCAAAGAAAATTAGAAAAACACAATATCGTAGATAAAGTAGGAAGATGGTTAAAAGAATTTTTACACAACAGAAAACAGATAGTTATTGCAAACGATGAGAAATCGGATGAAACCAAGGTAATATCCGGTGTGCCACAAGGTACGGTGCTAGCTGCAATATTGTTTGTTATTATGATTGAAGACATAGACAGTAATGTTAAGGATTCGGTAGTGAGTAGTTTCGCTGATGACACAAGAATAAGTAGAGAAATTACTTGTGATGAAGATAGGAACGCTCTACAAAGAGACCTTAACAAAGTATATGATTGGGCAGAGGTAAATAGGATGGTATTTAACTCTGATAAATTTGAATCAATAAATTATGGAGACAGAGAAGGAAAGCTATATGCATATAGGGGACCTAATAATGAGACAATCACAAATAAGGAAGCAGTTAAAGACCTTGGTGTGATGATGAATAGGAACATGTTATGCAATGATCAAATAGCAATTCTGTTGGCAAAATGTAAAGCAAAAATGGGAATGTTGTTACGGCACTTCAAAACAAGAAAAGCTGAACACATGATTATGCTTTATAAAACATATGTTCGTAGTCCACTTGAATATTGCAATATGATATGGTACCTCACACTATCAAAAGGATATTGCACAATAGAGAGTGTACAAAGGTCCTTTAACAGCTAGAATAGAAGAAGTTGTTAAGGACCTAGACTACTGGGAAAGACTACAATCCTTAAAATTATATAGTCTAGAAAGGAGAAGAGAACGCTACATGATAATTCAGGCATGGAAACAGATAGAAGGAATAACAGAAAATATCATGGAACTAAAAATATCAGAAAGAGCAAGCAGAGGTAGATTAATAGTGCCCAAACTATACCAGGAAAAAAAAAAATGAAGGAAAGCACACAGGACATTAATCCACTACGCACCAGCATCGATAATGCAACGTCTATTCAATGCGTTGCCGAGCTCATCTGAGGAATATATCAGGAGTGAGCGTAGATGTGTTTAAGAATAAGCTCGACAAATATCTAAACTGCATCCCAGACCATCCAAGATTGGAAGATGCAAAATATACCGGAAGATGTACTAGCAACTCTCTGGTAGACATTAGAGGCGCCTCACACTGAGGGACCTGGGGCAACCCGAACGAACTGTAAGGTCTGTAAGGTAAGGAGGTAAGGTCTCTCTCTCTCTTGAGAAATTCCGCTAGCACTGCCTTTCGTATTCACGTTGGAGCTCTACCGTAAAACGGCGCGGCGTGAAGTTTCGAGATTCAAGTGTGGTGTTCAAATATCTCCTGATTAAATAATATATCTGTATAAAACATCTGTGCCCATGGGGTAAACTGCAGTTACATCTCCCTGCTCGTTTCCAAACTACGGATAGATTTATCGTCAAACTGACAACGTTAAGACGCGAGAATCGATACCGAATATAAAGACAAATGAGCTATGCAAGTCGCCAATATATATATATATATATATATATATATATATATATATATATAATATATATATATAATATATATAAAGGTTTTGCCACGAAGGAAAAAATGAAAAAGCGAGATAACCAAGTACTTTTGGTCCTGTTCGGACCCTTTACAGTAAAGGGTCCGAACAGGACCGAAAGTACTTGGCTACTCGCTTTTTCATTTTTTTCCTTCGTGGCAAAAAAACCATTCATTTATACATAGCATCACGTTTTATATACTTCGTGATCAAGTTATTCATATATATATATATATATATATATATATATATATATATATATATATATATACAGAGAGAGAGAGAGAGATGAGAGAGAGAGAGAGAGAGAGAGAGAGAGAGACTATAATTTTTAGTTACTAGCAAAACATAACACCACTGGTAAAACAAATTTTTCACAGATAGTATACCACAAACACCACATCCTTTCTTCTATTATTTTTTTCTTCTCAATAACCGGTTGTAAACAGAAACGTCCACGCGCCATTAGGACACAGTCGATTCTCTCTCTCTCTCTCTCTCTCTCTCTCTCTCTCTCTCTCTCTCTCTCTCTCTAATGGATCTACTCCTTCGTAACGGTAAACGATAACACGCAAACACTCAATTCATCAAAATGCTTTTACAGTTATCCTTTTGTGAATAGGTTTATTCAATAAAGTTTCGAATCCTTAATTTTGCTCTCATTCGAAAATATCAAATCAGCACGAGGTCAAACTGCATTAAACTAGTGAAAGTCATCCTTATGGTAAATGGCAAAACTGAGATCTTCCAGAAACACTGACAATTAAACCCCATAATTACTATTCTTTACACCTGCAAACACTACCAACTATAATAGATTCACATCAGCCGTGCATTTGATGCCTAGGCCAGTCGCTCACGAAGCTCCTGATTGGCTGTTGATAAGCCAATCACAGGGCTGGAAACTCTCTCGAGAGAGGTCATATATGCAGGATGTATGTTTCACCTCTCCTGAGATATACTTTTGAAAGACGTATTCCTCAGGAGAGGTGGAACATACATCCTGCCTATGTGAACTCTTGCGAGAGACTGAGAGTTTCCAGCCCCGTGATCGGCTTATCAAAAGCCAATTAGGAGCGTCGTAAGGGACTGGCCTAGACATCAGATGTACCGGCGATGTGAATCTACTATAGTTACTTTTGAGGAGATCTGCTATTCCATAGGTATATCTAATCGCTCGTTTCTCCTTCATTTCTATTTTGGTCGCCCAGTGAGTAGGAAAGGTTCCCAACTGCATATATAGCTAAGCTCTCATCTTTACAGGTATAAAGCCTTTGGCTTATGTGATTATGAGAAATCTGCCATTATCCTCTGGAACCAATATCTGATATCTATTGTTAATCTTGGAAGCAAGTACAAGTAAAATTTGTTGAAACGAAACTGCCTGTACTGTCTTTCCCAAACTGACTTATCAATCTCTCTGTCTCTTTGGCATCAAAAACTTTCTGAAGTTATGCTAATCACTCATCGTCATAATAAAGTGTGAAAAGTTAATCATTGACATGACTGTAGGATGAAGACGAAGATAAAAAAAAAGAAGAAGAAATACAGCTGCAAGGAGAAATTAAAACGAAGCAATAAATACTCAAATTGTAAACGAGTAAAAAGAAGTAATTACTGAACCTTGCCAAGCATGCTCATTTCTCTGAAAAAAAAAAAAAAAAAAAAAAAAAATTGTGGGTAACAGCACCATCCCATAAAATCACAGAAACGGGCTTGTCCGCAAGCCCATATTTTCGCGGAACAACATCGTATATTAGCAGTACACCAGGATGTGCTCAGAAGACAATGGAGCATCGCACTGAATCACCACTACGCTGAAGAACAATTAAAACAACATCCGTCCTCAGGTGCGGACGGTAGAAGGCCGAAGGCTCAGATCTTTGTAATTCTTCCTATCTACAAGAAGAAAAGACTGCCTACCCTGCCATTTCCAAAAATAACAACAAATGGGTCTTATCAGAGTGGCAACTTGATGGCATAACAATACTGCTTTGCGTACTGGTACTTTTGGGCTGTGCATTTTCCTCTTCAGTACTTGATATCCCCAGAGGGTGCAGAGACCAACACGAAGCAAGCAGGCTTTGAATGGAAGCGAACTGACGAGAAATAACCATTCCTGCGTCCTCTGTACTGAAGGATGTCTTTCCTCTAACCAACATGAATCCCGACATTAAGATCTATTGTTATCCACTTCAGGGATTCACCCTTGATATTTCAGCAGAAGTGACAAGGTCTTGTACAGCTCTTAACTGTGGTTACTATTACTTGCTTGTTGCTCTTTGCAGTCATGTTGCACTTTCCTCTGCACTCTACCTCTGATAAAAACCGAGATTAAATTATTTTTTTAAAGCAATATCTGAATATGAAGGGCATATACGACAAAACCTGCAAAAGCTGCTAAAGAATAAAAACTAAGAAGACTGGTTTCTTCCGATGATAATTCATTCTCCCTTCGGAACAGAAGCTTTGGACTCATAAGCAAAAAATATAAAAATAAAATAAAAATAAATAAATAAATAAAGAAAAAATAAAGAAAAAAAACTTTCATACCTGGAAACGAACTGACAAAAATGAGGAAAATGACTGATAATAGTGCTGGTAATTACAACACAGTGTCTCTGATAGAGTAGGATTGCAAGAACAACGAAAAGGTCTTAGGGGCATGTTGTGAAGCAGGTTTTCAAGTCTGAGATATGACCCCAGATAACCTCTCATAATTCATTAATTCAAACCGACAAAAACTGGTCTTCAATTAAAACATCCCAATTCTTCTTAAAACAAGATATGATGCTTTATCTTTATCAACAGCAACGTGAACATACCGTGACTCCTGTAAACATACTGATCTAGGCCGTTGCTGTTCTAGATCAATATATTTACGGAGGACGTGGCATGATCACGTCCTTCATAACATTCAACCAAATCTGTGCTAGAACGTATAAATCGTTCAAGCATTTGGAGAAACTGTTCAAGAGATACTTGACTGCGATATCTCTCTCAATCCTGAAATTTATCTGAAGCTTACCTATCTAGATCCGGCCATGATCTCCCGTCGATATCTAAACCAAGATCTATAACTACCTGTTGGTCGCACACGTTCTCACACTCGAACAGTTGCCATTCAAACGGGTTTTGCGAATTATGACGGAGGGATTGTTTGAAGAAAAAGGAGAGAAAAGATAACGGAACTATTGTCTATAAGGCATTATTTGAAGAAAAGGGAGAGAAAAGATAATGGAACTATTGTCTATAAGGCATTATTTGAAGAAAAAGGAGCGAAAAGATGAAGGAACTACTGTCTATAAGGCATTATTTGAAGAAAAAGGAGAGAAAACATAAGGGAACTATTGTCTATAAGGCATTATTTCAAGAAAAAGGAGATAAAACATAATGGAGCTATTGTCTATAAGGCATTATTTGAAGAAAAAGGAGAGAAAAGATAAGGGAACTATTGTCTATATATATTTCTTATCTCGAAACATTCTACACTTTATCACACAACAGCTTGGCCAAATGAAGCTTAATTACGTTATGGATATTCGATCTATTTCTGAAGTCAGTTCTGGATCTTTTCCATAATGAGAATTGAGCCTCTTCCAGAATCACACACCCCCTTTCATGATAACATTGCTATTGGACCTACACTGAAACAAATATTTATCTCAGGCAAAAATTAGTCCGGACTAAGAAAATTTGTTGACATGGGGGAAAAAGAACAATTTGATATGTCTATAGAAAATACGCTATTTTACAGATAATACACCCGTTTGAGGATTAAAAAACAAAATTGGACGCACTATTAAGGGTTTAAACGAAATTACAGTTCTGAGTATCCAAGAACGCCAGTTGCCAACCACTTCGTAAAATCTTTGATTTTAATTTTTCTTTCGTCGTTTTGAAGTTACCCTTAAAAAATGATCCTTGCCCTAGATTTGACCAAAATATATTTTTGAAAAAAAAATCTTAATAGGATTTAATAAATAAAACGTTTTCTACTGAAAAACAAAAATTTCTTTTCGATCACCAATTTTAGGTTTCTGTAAAAGAAAACTGTTGAAATGCCTATTGCCTGTCCGACCGCATTTTTTCAAATTTCGACCCTCTAGCCTCAGTAGACTTTATCTTATTCGAGGTCAAAGTTAGTCATGATCCTGTGTCTGGCACCACAATAGGTGCCAACCGGACCGTGGATGAAAGTTTCATGGGTCACGAATGAGAGTTTCATGGGTCGTGGCTGAGAGTTTCATACAGCCTTATACGCTGTACAGAAAACTCGATTGTTTCTTCGTCGCATTTTTTACTTGTTATTACTAGACCCTCATATTTTTAAGGTACTGAATTTTCTAATCTAACAGAAGGTTTTTCTCTCTTTTTTTAAGTACCTGGAAAGCTTTCAGAATCGTCGTCATATACTGGCTTGTTTTTATTTTACGACTTTTTTCTCCATACAGTTGCAAAATCTTTTTAGACAAAACCAATTATCATTCATTCGGAATACCAGTAAAAAAAATGTCTTTCCTTACCAAAGCTATCACCAAGCAAGGCAGGAACCACCCACTGTTGGTTTCCTACGAATAGGATAACTGCGATTTATTCACCTTCGCTCTGTAGTGGGACTTCAGAGGTAGAACAATAGTTATTCACAGGAAAACACACTGCTTTAAAATAGATTAAATCCATCATAAAAACTGGAATAAAGAAAAAACCAGTCAGAGAGAGAGAGAGAGAGAGAGAGAGAGAGAGAGAGAGAGAGAGAGAGAGAGAGAATCATCAAAACAATGAATAAATCTTGCTCACGTGTAACATGACCTGACCAAATACAAACGTTCAGCACTATTTTTAGACTTAATGAAAAACTAGCCCCTCCTTACTTGCAAGACTTGGAAAAAAAAAAAAAAACATTACTCAAGCCCACTCCATCTGATATCTCATTTTACTCGATTAAAGCAATTGCACTGCAGATAGCAAGCAATAATTGTCCAATTAGCCGTGATGTCTTACATTACATTAGATTATTTGATAAAGCTGAAATTCAGATGACAAAAATTAAGACAGATTTAGATAAGTTATGCGACACTGTTTTAAAACTATACGAGTTTCATGGCGTGCGCTATGTTGTGCGGGGCAGGATGGTGAGGTGAAATATCTCCTCTACCCTCCGATTCCCTACCTACCCTGACCAACCGGGGAGGACAAACAGATTTGCAGGAGGGTGGATGCGCTGTCTCCTCTACCCTCCCGATCCCCTACCTACCCTGCCCCACCCGGGCAGGACGAACAGGTTTGCAGGAGGAGGGTGGATGTGTCACGTCTCCCCTACCCTACCGATCACCTAATT
>NC_061107.1:99927382-99944882 GCF_015104395.2 Macrobrachium nipponense
CGCAGTCAAAACAAAAATGAAGTAAAAGTAACTGCATCATAATAAATTAACAGTCAAATAAAGAGTTGAGAGAGAGAGAGAGAGAGAGAGTGAGGGAGGAGAGAGGAGAGAGAGAGATTCCAAAATAACGAAAAAGATAAAAAACACAGATTACAAAAGAACGAAAGACAAAAAAAACATGCTCACGGATAGAGAGAGAGAGAGAAGAGATAGAGAAGAGAGCGAGAGAAGAAGAGATTAAAAAGAACGCTCTCTCTCTCGTCACACCACCCACAAGAAGAGAGAGAGAGACAGAGAGAAGAGAGAGAGAGAGAGAGAGAGAGAGAGAGATCGTCAATCCAACACTATCGAACCTCCCGATGACTCATCCGGCCTGAAAGTCAACTGGCAGCGTCGCCCTGAAGCCCTGAAGCCCTGAAGCCGGGACCCCCCAAAACCCATCATCATTATCGTGGCAACCTCGAAAACGATTTAGCGTGGTTCCTCGATCCAACAATACTGGCACTAATGGCCACCATCCGACAGTATCGTAATTTATAACTTCGGTTCCTGATAATACTAATGGCACCGGCCGATGTGGCTATCGCCGTATTTGACTGGCTACGTCACCTCTTCATCTCCCGACGGTAGTCCACCTGGCATTTTTAGTTTTCGGTGAATGGAAACTATTTTAATGGCTATTTGTCTGTCCGTCAGCTTTCTCTGTCCGCCCTCGGATCTTAAGAACTACTGAGGCTAGAGGGCTGCTAATTGGTATGTTGATCATCCACCTTCCAATCATCAAATATGAAAAATTGCAACCCTCAAGCCTCAGTAGTTTGCATTTTATTTAAGGTTAAAGTTTTCCATAATCGTGCTGAAAGTTTCATAGGCCGTGGCTGAAAGATTCATACAGTTTTATACGCTGTACAGAAAACTCGATTGCGCCGAAGAAACTTAAGGGGTTATTTGACTTGTTCTACCTCTTGCGTGTTACTGCCACCAATCGAAATGATAGAAAGAAGCTTGATAAGTTAAGAGGTCGAACTGGCCCTGACAGTACACTGATTAAACGAATATCTTCTAGTGACATTTACGTAAATGTTAAGAATTTAATGTCATCATATGACGACATTAGTCAATATCGTTAACATCGAGACTTCGCTAACACTAAAAACATCAAAATGCGAATAATGATACTGGGATTACTATAAAAAAATCCCTAAATAAAAAAAATCCCTAAGTGAAAATTTATTTTGTCAAATAATTCAATCATCTAATTTTTACGAGAAAACCTTATTAATGGTACTCATTTTTAAAATGAACACAATAACTGTATCTATCAACACATTTTTATAATTTAGTTACAAATAAAAAATGATGTCAACTTACTTTTACAGTATTTATCAACAATTCCTAAATTATTTAATGATTGCACGACAGTAGAAGCATCACAAGTAAATGCTACTTTTCATAACAAATAAATAATCCAGTGGCCTTGTTTATAATATCACATATTTAATAAAATAGTAATGTAAACTCAGTAATAGCATTTAAATCTTTTATCCACAACATTTACATATTAACTGAAGATGGTAAAGAAACATCACCAATGCATACATCTGAAAACAATACTTGAAATATTCACAATAATGAAAATGTTTTCAAGAATGACCTCATCTAATGCCTCATCTAATGATCGCTCCTTATCCATGTCAATTATACACAAGAATCGATCAACAGTTTGTAAAACCGTGTAGGTGTGTCCTAGACATAACAGTGATACGAAGCATGCTAATGACAGCAGACCCTCATAAAGTCTGTCATAATTATAAAGATTTTGAGCATAAAATAAAGAAAAAAAAACAGAATATGAGTATGTATGAATATCTCCAGTTCAGACAGGGATACTAAGAATTTTAACGACAAAAGTGGAGTCCAAATTCTACTAGTAAAGCTTCAAGCAACAAAAAATTTGAATACTGGCAAACAATGAGTATTGTTTTACAATACTCAGAAACATTCAGTGTCATAACTAGAAGCGCCTGTATCTCTCTCCCACCTGTAACTTCTCAGTTCTAATTTTCGCTCCTGTAAGAATGAGCCCGTTAACACACGGCAAGTAATCCTAACACACCGTCCCAAAATGGTTTAATGGCTTCGAGTTGGTTGGGAGTTGAAAATGCAAATGAGCCAGCGAACGACTTGAAGCAACACTGAACATGACAAAATCATTTACCTCCCAAGAAGTCAGAGACCAAAACAAGACGCTGGCACGGTTTACCTTTGCGTAATGAGCAAATGAACAAGGTGCCAGTCCTCCTTTCGTAATGACACTGGCCAAATTCTTAAATGCGAGGGTTAAAATCTTCCGAGTAAAATATTACCCAATGAACGTCTGCGTCCGTATTCTCAAGGTGACCCAATATATATAAGCGTCGAAGGATGAGATTTATTTTGCATGTCCTTATAAGCAAACGTTTGTGACTAGACTGCGGCGTGTTTGCCCACAGACTGAACGCCATGTTCCGTGATAGGGGCTGCCATGTATTCCCAGAAAGCAGATTCACAAAGGTTATCGGCCAAATGTATTCACGCTATGCCTATCACCCTCTCCATCAACCCCTTCCACAGACGGTATCGGCGACACTCCAATTCATCCCCAATTTTAGAAGGGATTTAAGGACAGGTGGATAAGGACAAGAAGGGACACTCGGGCGGTCCAGGTGGTATTTCACAGGTGGGTTGGAGAGAGAGAGAGAGAGAGAGAGAGAGAGAGAGAGAGAGAGAGAGAGAGAGAGAGAGAGAGAGAGGTCTCTGATTCCCCCAAATAAACCCATCGGCTTCGGAATTCCAACTAGTTTGGTCTAGTTTACGACTTCACTATACTCTGTTTATTTCCATCTGTCCACCCGGCCTGTGGTGCTTGCATATGGTAACACTGCGTCCCGGGCTTTAGATAGTGACATTCAGCTTACATTCAACAATGATAACAATATCCTATTTCGAATATTAACGGTGTAATTCGCATACAGTAATTTATTAAAACACTTTTCAGTTGCAAATGTACACCCAGATATCCTTTCATTTACATGAACTTACATATAGCGTAACTATCTAAAGCCCGGGACGCAGTGTTACCATGCGCGACCACCGCAGGCGAATGGACAGATGGAAAAAAACAGAGTACACGTGATACTAATTCCCTTGTCTAACGAAAGAGAAATGCGCACGAACTCACATCGCCTGAAAAGAAAGCTAAGGTAAAAGTGATGTATTTATGGAAACGAGCATAAATTATCACCTTAGTTTCAAAGGAATTACGATTCCTCGTATGAGTTTTCTGATGTAGGTTCATTATCACCACGGGTGACATATCTGCGAACAGAGCACATAAATAATGGACGGACAAACAAATCAATTCTGGATTTTCAAAGAAAGCTTTGATGTCATAACATGCAACTGTGATTCACTTCTGATGCATTTTTATTCCATGATAATCTGAAAATTATGGAATTTCATGCATCATTGTTACTACCACTACTATTGAGAAGATGACCCCAATTCATATGGAACAATGCCTCGGGGGCCATTGTCTTGAAACTGAAGATTCCAAAAAATATGGTGTTGATTAGAAAGACGCAACAGAAGGTAATGGGAAATACAGAAAGAATTAGTGAAATTCCACAAGAGGGTATTCCTCAGAAAATAAATAAAAATATTTTCATATATTTTTAAGCACTACAGAATTCCAAAGAGGTCGCCCTTTAAAACAAAAACAAAATTCATCATTTACTTGGCAACACGAGTAGTTTACGATGACTTATAGCAGCAAAACTTTGGTTTAAACCGCTTATAGCTAGCAAAACTTTGGTTTAAACCGCTTTAATTAAGCCTTATCATGCCCACTTCCGTACTCTGGGATCCTTCACTTACTTTTGTGTTCTCGTAACACCCCCCCAAACCCCCTTCCCCTACCGACCCCCCCCCCCCACAAAAAAAAAACTTCATCTATTAAGCATCTGCAGTACTAACTATATTGAAGTTTGTTATGACATTTGATTATTATTGGATGAGCGCGCGAAAACATTAATAAACTACACTGTTAATACTACAATCTTTCTATCAGATATTATTGGATCATAAATCTGTTCAACTTTCATTTGTCATAACATTTATTTAGTCAGTCATACTGGTGATAAGAGGCAACATTCCTGCACAAGATTCAGTGGATAAGGGCCAGATATAGTGTCAACAGTTTCAAAACAATTTAAAACCGACGTAAGTACACACATACATACACACACATAAACACACTCACACACTCACACACACAATGTGGGTAGACCTTCTACGTCTTTTCAGAACAATGATTAGAAAAGTGCTTTTACAAAACTGACACCAATGTGCACTTACAAGACCATTTTGCACAATCGGACCAAAAAAAGATTTCCTTTCACCCAGCCTTCAATTTATACCTCAAAGCGAGCGTCTCCGCCCCCTTTATAAAAACCGTTGATATTAAATCTTAACTCACAGCTATTCCCATATCCCGTTGGTGAACAAACAGATGAAAGCGCATTTAAGCTGAGCACAACGCAGCACAGCTCAAGAAGAAAGCAAGAAAGAGGAGGGCGTATCGTTTCTTTGCCATTGCTTGTGGGCAAAGCGCTTGGACAGTCTGCAATAAAGTCAGGCGGAGACTAGGCGGAGTCTTCAGTCTGCGAAAGGAATCTCGTCGGAGGAGAGAGAGAGAGCCCTAACCGCCACGCAGGATAGCGCGCCTCACTACGGAGCATTCAAATGATTCCCTCGCGCCCTGTGATTCCTCTATTTTCCTTCTCATCCTCTCCACCGATAACACTGATTGGCAAAGAATTTAAACGTTACTCAGATAAAGGCATCGGGCTTAGTTTGCTCTGTTCGTGTTAGTCATAGCAAGCTAAATAGAGCTCACACACCCTCGGGCCCTTTTGTGAGGCGGTCAAGCTAGTAATGTCGACTAAATGCATTCAACGAGATGTTATATGACGAAGCTAGTTCTAGTTGAGAAGCTAAAGCATGCCTGTAATAAATGAAGTCAGCCGATAGGAGGAAAACTGAGACATTGGTGTAAAGAACCAGAAAGGAGTAAGTATAGTTATGGCTTTGAGCTGAAATAAAATTATTATTATTATTATTATTATTATTAGTACTATTGTATATTATGTATGCATGTATGTATATATATATATATATATATAATATATAGATATCTATATATGTGTGTGTGTGTGTGTGTGTGTGTGTGGAGTGTGTGTGTGTGTGTTATATATATATTATCATATATATATATATATATATATATATATATAATATATATATATATATATCTAAAAAAATAAAAGGAGCCCATAAAAGGCCAAAATATAGAAAATAAGTACTATATTTCAGAGACTGAGCTGTCTCTCTCTATTCATCTGAAATATAGTACTTAGTATTTTCCGTATTTTAGCGTTTTTTAGGGCTCCTTTTGTTAACTAGATTGAATTCGGTTTGTTAACTGAACGATTGTTTTTTCTTGCGCGCAAGCGTTTAATAATTAATAAAGACGTAAAATTCCCTAACATACTCGAAGGTAAAACGAGACAGCATAACGTCGGTACCGCCCTTTTTCGTATGACATATATATTATTGTGATACTGCTAAGTCTGATAACGCCTTGAGATAAGTCGCAAAATGAAAGAGTTCAGCGTTATAAACATATAACACTTGTCAATTTCGATCAAAAATCGCCATTCAAAACTAAATAGGAAGAGATACCACGAAGAACAGATCTTTCTATACAAGACAATATATTTTTCTTCATAGGACGGGGCAGATCTCGATTGTCTTGGTCTCAGTATTTCACCAAAGCTTTGGCAGTGTCCTCCAAATATGACAACCCAAATACACCTTACACAAATACTCACGCATACAAACAAAAAGTGTAACCAATTCAGTGAATGTAGAACCTGATGTAATTATCAAATTGTGTAGGTTTACCTATGATGCACTAAGAATATATCAGTGACTTGTTTACCTACTAGATATGTGTTTGGTATTGCACTGTGGTCAAAATAAAATAAAAAATCTTTGTTTTGGCTTGAATGATTTTTTAAATAAATGCCCTTTTGTAAAAAAAAAAAAAAAAAAAAAAAAAAAAAAAAAAAAAACTATACTTCTTACTTAGTGTAATGTAAACTTTAAAAAAAAAATAACTATGTATACACGGCAAGAATGGATTTTCCCTAGAGTTACTGAAATAAGTAATCCTTATACCTTCTCATTACTGCAACGTCAAGCTTTTAACCTGTTGTGAAAGTTTATAGACCTATGCCGATCCCAAGTCCGCATAAAATACAAGAAAGGTAGCGTTAATAACAACTTCTCTTTTTAAAAAAAAAAAAAAAAAAAAAAAAAAAAAAAAAAAAAAAATTAAAAAAAAAAAAAAAAAAAAAAAGTGCATTCTTAGAACTAGCAACGATCCTTGGGGGTCTGTTGCAAAAAGCAAATGAGATCATGAGGACCAAAATCCTTCACTAATTTTTACTCGTCCATACAAGATACTCAACGATCACTGAAAAAATATCAATACAGAATTATTAACATACTGTATCGTACAAATTGAAATCGAAAGAAGAGTAGTACTGCTATAGAAGTTAATTCTTCTGTAATGACGCTATATTCCCTTGCGATAGCCTCTTACCAGTTCTTGATCAGCTGTAAGTAATTGAAAACTAATGACGTGACATTTCACTAACACACACACACACACACACACACACACCACACACACACACACACACACAAATTCAATGTAACACGAAAGTCCGCGTGCTTGAGAATATCATAAAATCCACGTAAGGAAGGCGAGTGAAACCACCCGGGACTTGGATTCATATATATATATATATATATATATATATATATATATATATATATATATATATATATATATACATACATATATATATATATAATTACTAAGAGGACCTCATTCAAACTGGATAAGATCTAGCGGAGTTATTTATTCAAAAAAGTTTCAAGTCTTCATGGCTAAACATTACTCATTATCAAGTATCCTTGGAAGCTTGTGACTTTTTGAATGAATAACTCCGCTAGATACCATCCAGTATGGATGATGTCCTTTTAGTAATTGTACTATTGCACAGAACAATTGTGTATGGCGGCTACGTATAAAATTAGATGGAGAGGAGGAAGAGATATGAACATAAGTAAAGTGGGTAAGGAAAAGTACAAAATGCATAAAAAAAACAATAATGATGTAAACGCATCAAGTAACAGTAACCTAAAAAACGCAAATTAAAATACAAAATGCGGCAGCTTTGTACACACACACACACACAATTTACCTCGGTTACTGCAATCTGGCGTCGCTTTATCTGAGCCAACCTGTGTTCAAATCTCATTTATCAGTGTCGTATGAGACTTTATCTCTTCACCTGTAAATCACCAAACCCTCATTTAGCGCTACTGTTGGAAACTTATTAACTGACAATATTCCGTACTCCTCATTTCTCATATTTGATTTGCGAATGAGTAGTAGGTATTGTGTTTTGTTCTTGTATAAATTGGAATAGAACTTCCATTATTTAAAGTTAGTGGGTGCTGCTCTTCTTCCGAATATACTTTTATCATTACCGGTTTGAAATCACCTTTATTCTTAGTTACCATTTTTTTTCACGGAGTGGAAATACCTGGGCATTTATCTGCCTACATTTTGTTTTTTTATTATAAATTAAACTTGGCAAACAATATATTTATGATTGCGTCGTATCAAGGTATCTGAATGCCTTGTGACATAATTATCGAAATTGAATTTAACCATAAAAAAAATTTGCAAATAATGTATTTATGACAAATAAATAGACATAATAGACATGATAGAACATAGAATTTAGGCCAAAGGCCACGTTCTCGGACCTGTGAGGTCATTCAGCGCTAAAAGGGAAGTTGGCAGTGAGGAGGTTTGAAAGGTCCAACTGAAGCAAAAGCTTGCAGTTACGCTATGAAACAGACTGAAGAAAAAGAATAAGAACGGAAATGCAGTAAAAGAATGTAAGAAGTTGCAGCTATGGGCCCGAAGGGAAGCTGCACAGATCCTTAAGTAACGTCTCAAGTACACCACGTGAGTTGCACTGTTGGCGCCATCCCGTTATGGGGGTCAAGTAATATAGTACATATATGATTACGTAGTGGCAGTTTCTGGTATCAATCGGTTACCTGCTCAACAAGAACTACCTGGTTTAAAGTAACCTATGAATATTCAATATATTGTCACATTTATAATTCTCTCTCTCTCTCTCTCTCTCTCTCTCTCTCTCTCTCTCTCTCTCTCTCTCTTTTGATGTGACGCTCTTGAGTGATCAACATCGCACCTGAGGACCCGATAAGAGGAACTTGACGTCTTCGTACCCAGAATCCCTCATTTCAGACGCTATTGCTTCCTCAAGATCTTCCACTCAAGAATTTCTGAGGAAGACGAGAGAGAGAGAGAGAGAGAGAGAGAGAGAGAGAGAGAGAGAGAGAGAGAGAGAGAGAGAGAGAGAGAATCACTGATCTATTGAACCCCATCTCCTGGTTACATTCGTTCGTTAAATGTAACTGCTTAACTAAACTTCTACTCCATTTTAAAATTCTTACATATATATATATATACATATATAAATAAAGGTTTTTTTGCCTTCGTGGCAAAAAACCTTTATTTATATACATGCATCACGTTTTATATACTTCGTGATCAAGTTATACATATATATAATATCACACACACGCGCGCATATATATATATATATATATATATATATATATATATATATATATATATAATTATATATCTATATATATGTAGTATTTAATGTATGTAGGTATTTAATGACTGAATTTTTGTCAAATCCCCGTGACTTCATATACACAAACATAAAGCTACAAATGTCGTGTAATATCCAATTCGCTCTATCTCGGAAATTATATATATGTAAATAAGGGAAATTATTATTGACAAAAGGTCACTTCACGGGCTCGAACCGCCGACACAAGTACTAGCGACAGCCAGTGACGCCCTAGGGCCTAGACCAAGGGCTACTAGACCTTGCCGTAGACCACATGCCTATGCACGATTATTTTCACAAATGTGGTTTATCCTTATCTATCCCTGTGAATCCATCTCTCTCTCTCTCTCTCTCTCTCTCTCTCTCTCACACACACACAAACAACTCGACTTTAACGACCACAAAACCGAGCATCTAAATGCAATCGCTCCTTTTCAAATTTGGCTGACCTCCTCTCCCCCCTCCCCCAAACCAATCTCCTTCTCCCGTCTAACATCCTTTTCCGCTATCAAAGTTATTCACGTCGCTTTTCCCTCTTTCGAATATGAATCCATTTTTTCTTTCCGGCTCATAAATAGGCTCCCCCGCCCCCCTATTCTTCTACTTCGAATCTATGGAATCGGAAATTGTCCGACGGATTCTCTCGATAGAAGACGGACGAATCTATTTTCTTTCATTTTCTTCTTTTGATTCTCGGATCCAAAGTCGAGATTCCTATCTACCGACGAAGTAAAATGGTTTTTATGATAGTCAACGGCGCACACTTCCGTATGAACTCTACAATGATATTTTAAGATATCTTCATTCAGCACAAATTATTTCTCCGATAACACATAGTGTCGAGATTTCTTCTCTCTCTCTCTCTCTCTCTCTCTCTCTCTCTCTCTCTCTCTCTCTCTCTCTCTCTCTCTCTCTCCGTTTAGAGAGTGAGGATAGGGAATTGCCAACTAAATCTAGAATGAAAACAAAGGTGCTTTCTCTCTCTCTCTCTCTCTCTCTCTCTCTCTCTCTCTCTCTCACACACACACACACACACACATAAATTTGTCCATTATTCTCATCTGTACATATTTTCACTAATGACCTTGATCTTTGTGAGAAACGCTATAGAGTTAAAACAATCACTCAAATAAATATCAATCATACCCTTCCTTGTCTTCATGGTAACCAGTCTCTCTCTCTCTCTCTCTCTCTCTCTCTCTCTCTCTCTCTCTCTCTCTCTCTCTCTGTATTGTAACTAATGTTTATTTTTTTCTATTATTCCCCAGCATTGATTCTTTAAAAATGATCACTAATTGAGCAATTCCCACAAAAAACCATACAAAAATTAAAATTGTAAAGTTAGCGAAGGGAAAAATCTGTAAAACTTTCTGCAAGACTTTCACGATGGGATATTCCAAAACTTTCTATTTCGCCATTCTATCGGAATGTACAATAACATGTTTTCATCAAAAGCCCTGGATCACGTCATCCGTTTATACATTAATTAATGAGTATATTGCTTTTAATTCAATGTAGGTATATGTATAGTCTCCAAACATGAAAATGCTGTCTTCAAAATAAAGTTTAATAATAAAATATTCCTCCAATTTACATGTCTTTTTTCTATTATCAGAATTAACAATTTACCCATTCTTTATAATTTCTAAGAATTCTTTACATTGCTCAAATCATTTGGTTCATAAATACAAAACTGAAGTTCACATAAATGATATGCTACAATTTTGAGTTCAACATACCAGGGTTTAATCCAAAGTTCGCACCATTGGACGGCTGGATCTGCCTCTTATACAGAGGAGAATTCCTCGGCTTTATACCAACGATTCGTATCGCAGAGTTAATAAAACTGAGGATGGGGATTGTCCTTCATTCCCTTGAGGAGTTACAAGGATTAGGATGTCTCAAAGACTTAGTAGTCCATCCGAGGAGATATCGTGTGCTCACTTATCTCTAGGTGCAGGTTTTACCGTTCTTTCACAGTGTCCTAATGATTCTTTCTAGCTTTCTTTTAAGGAGTAGGAGGAGGAGGAGGAGGTACCGACTCAAAACCTTTAAAATACATTCAATATCTTTGCTTTCTAGTGTTTCTCAAATTAGTATGTATTCTTCCTATAAAAAAAAGAAACCGATCTTAACTGCTCCATTTTAAAACACCTAATTTCATTATCACAAAGCAATATTACAGGAAAATTTTAACAGCCTTTCTTCAAGGCTCTGGAGAAGGTTATTTCATCTATCTCAGTATTATACAGCAGTCGACAAAGTTTAGGATTAATCTGTCAGCCACACCTTCATTTTATGGCCTTACTTTTGTCTGCAAGCAAACTCATTTCAACTTTTATTTTCAACAGCTCTTCCAGCGCTCAGTTGTCTAATCTACCTTCTTTACACTTTATCAAAAAAATAATTATTTTTCTCTTCTATACATTTATTTCCTGATATCTACATTTTCTGTAACGCTTTCACTTTTTATTTAATCTCTCACCACTCATTGCTTTCTGAAATGCAATCAAGAGAGAGCATCTGTGAATGGGAACCTAAATTTATTAAACTTCAGAGCCTCCAAGACACAGTTATTACAACTCCCCCACCAAACTGTCTGAAACTGAAATCCTCTAATGAACTTTCACTGACAAAGGGATTTCAAAAATGTCTTGGTGAGATCACTCGATTTGAAATGCAAAATATGGACCATCATCCCTATTAGCTTTGTATTGGAGTTATCGTCTCTGTTTAGAATGGTGATTATAAATTCAGGAGACTTCATCTTCTGTAGCCTTTCTGACAGAATAGAGCCAAAGGCAATTCATCTTATCAACAAGGCTGACTCATCATTCTCAAAATCCCCAGGACTGCCACCCGACCTTTCTTTTCCCAACACCAAGGTACTCACTCTCTCTCTCTCTCTCTCTCTCTCTCAGCACTGCCTTTGAGCTAAATACATGACAATCTTTCGCTTTCTATGCTCAGTAACAACTGCGAATTTACTGACGAATACATTTACTCTGTGAAGACAAAAAAATGTTACTGTTCACTGTGATAACTGTTCTGCGAAACGAGAGAGAGAGAGAGAGAGAGAGACCTGATAGAGAGAGGAGAGAGAGAGAGAGAGAGAGAGAGAGAGAGAGAGAGAGAGCCCAAGTGGAAAAGATAAATAGGAATCAAGACGAGGATGTCGGACCCAGCCATAATTAATCAAGATTAGTTACGGTAAAGTGATATAAATGGCAAGAGGCGGCGGGCCACAAGAGGCAGAGGAAGTCGCCTCTAATAAAATTTCATATTTCATTTACCTCCAATAAAGGTCTGGGCTCCCTCTCGCCCTCTTCTATAGATCTCGTTACTGTCAATGATACCAGGGGCATTAGCAGTAATGGACATTTCACAGAGAGCTGGCTGGCAGTTTGTTTGTCAACAAAATACGATTGCCTATAAGGGTATGTTTCCCACGATTTCGTACGGAAGATAGAATAGAGAAGTTAGGCCAAAGGACAAAGCGTTAAGACCTGTGAGGTCATTCAGCGTTGAGATTAAATTTGACAGTAAAAAAAAAAACTGAAAGGTTTAACATTTGGAAAACCACGCAGTTGCATTATAAATCAATTGTTAGGAGAGGGTGGAAAGGAAGATGGAAGAAAAAGAATATGAATAGCGGTACTTTAAGTTAAAGGAATGAAAAGTGGTTGCAGCTACGGGCAGAAGGGACGCAGCAAAGAATCTTAAATAATGCCTATAGTGCACCGCATGAGGTACACTCACGGCACTAACCCCTATACCGAGAACAACATTCCGTATGAATTTAGGGCACCCAATACCATACGACTGATTTGGCAGACATGTACAAGAAAAAAAATATTTCATGCAATTTTTATATACTAAAACGAAGTCACGTACAAACGATTATATCACATAAATCTCATGGAGAGAACTCGCTCTATATGCAAGATGGATTTCTACAGATTTTCTAAATCTTGTTCACTGAAATAAATGTTATAAACGGTGAAGAAATCTACACTGGTGTAGATGCAAATATACTATATTTTAGAAATATATATAACAAAGGGAGCTTTCCAGAACTTCCTCGATTATACTTCTCTACGTGACCGTAGTTTTTATTTTATTTTATTTTAGGTTTAAGTTAGCCATGATCGTGCGTCTAGACCTACTATAGGTACCAACAACAAAGTCCACCACCAGGCCGAGACTGAAAGTTTCAGGGGCCCGGGTGAATTTCATGGGCGGTTGCTGAGAGTTTTCATACAGCATTATACGCTGTACAGAAAACTCGACTGCGTCGAAGTAACTTCGGCGCACTTTATAACTTTTTTTTTCTTGCCAAATTTCTTTACAGATTCACTCTTCTGATGTAGACATAACAGATTTTGCAAAAATGAGCATGGCAAGATTCGCGAGGGCGCTCGAGACTACCTATCTTTTAGCTTCAAATCTTTCGTTTATTGTACAGATTATTACCCAGACTGGTATACTTGGCAGGCCACAATTGAACGCGGATACCTAAACGGACAGTAATGAATGGTCTATTTAATGCTTGTCAGATTGACTATTTCTTGTTTTCAGACATAACTGTAATCATAAAAACCACTGGGAGAGGTTTTCCTTCAAGTTTTTTTATTCATACAATTTATCTAGTACGGCTGAACGTTTGGCAAAGGAAAAAACGTAGACATGCACATGAATATAATTTCTAACACGTTTATCTTTCGAGGACTCGAGTTTCAAAAACTGAGGACGTAGTCGACCAAGACCACTGATAAGTAGGAAACAAACATTAAAGTTTGTTTCATTTACGACTTAAAAAAAACACGTGTAGAGTAGAAAAACACCGACTGCTGTAGTCGTTAATGTTTAGTCATCATCATTATCGTTAACAAAAACAAAACACACACCGAGGTTGATGAAATAACATACCATATATTTTTTTATTATATTAAATTTATATTTTTTAATTGGGGTTACGTCAAGGAAACATTACTCTGGCGTCTTTTGCAGAACAAGCACCATCTCATGCATGAAATGTCAGCCTTACACATTTTCCACACGTAATTCTAACTAATTATATGTGTTTCTGTTGCTGCTGATTATCATTACCATTAACTGAGACTTCATTTTGGGCCTTTCCTTGATACCTCTCGTGAATCCTCTGATGGTGCTACACTGTAACTAAGTCGCTTATCAGTCATTTGCAAGTTCCAAGCCGGTAACAGGGTTTCTATAATAAGATAAGCCACCTCACAGCAAACAAGGCTAAATGCAGGTTCTTCGACATTTCAGCAAAATAATATTACACTTATGGCTTTCAGAACTAACAAGGATTTCACTCTAGAAGAATCATTTTAGAGCAAACAGGAATAAAGCACTTTATTCAACAATTCAGCTCAAAATATTGCACTAATGCCTTTCCAAACTAACGAGGATGTCTCTCTATTCAATTAAACAGAGAGTTCTTGGCTCGCATCCGCAAGGCTTGTGGTTCAGTTCCCAAACTTTTGCCCACCACTCCACCCGACTGTAAGTGGGCACAAGCCACAGATAGAATTAAGCACAGGGAATAAGTCTAGCAACATCATCCTGAGAGATTTGCTGAGAACAGGTTATCTTTACCCTTCTACTATACATATATTCATACGTATATATATATATATATATATATATATATATATATATATATATATATATATGTATATATATACACATATATTAAGTTTTATTACTCATAGGAAGATGAAATATGTTTTGGCATATTCTAACTAAAATATCTTTCATTCTGCTATGAGGAATACAACTGAATAACATATAATCTTTTCTAAGATGATTACCGGATTATATATGTATATATATATATACATACACACACACACACACACACACACATATATATATATATATATATATATATATATATAATATATATATATATATATATATATATATCTGATTGATACTTACGGGCGACCGACAGTTATGTTTGTATGTATGTATGTATGTATGTATGTATGTATGTATGTGTGTGTATATATATATATATATTATATCTATATATATATCTGATTTGATACTTACGGGCGACCGACAGTTATGTTTGTATGCTGTATGTATTAGTATGTAGTGTCATATATATATAGATATATATATATATATATATATATATATATATATATATTATATATATATACCTGATTGATACATACGGGCTAACGACAGCTGTTTCCAGTAACAAACAATATCAATTCCAATTATGATAAAACGATCAGATACGGGAATATCGTCCAATAAAAACAAGTATTATCTCAGACAAAAGCAGAAAAAAATAACCCTTATCGAAGTTTTAGCAAAAATCAATACGCAGGTAAATCTTTAAATCTCCACCAAAAAAAAGTAAGGCAATAGTCACTGGGTTTTATGACCAGAAACAAAAAATGAAAATGACGCTAAACAGATCGGACTATTACCGATAATTTCCTTTAAAAACAGTATAAATCTCTATCAATATGAATATGATAGAGAGCTCCACCTTAACGCATAAAGTCAATGACCTCTTGACCCGTGAAATGACTGCTAAGCATTTAATTGCCGTCATACAAAGACATCAGGGCCACTTCATCTTATCTTAATAGATATGATAATGAATGATTGTGATTATCATCAAACTTACTGAACTTAGTCTCACTGTAACCAATAAAGCTCTCTCTTTCTCTCTCTCTCCGCCTACAGGAACTCCTTCTCATCCATACTATAATCAACAGGAACCATTATCAATCTCCATAATGTCAAAAGTCAGTAGCAAAGCAGTTAAATGATTCGAAGGATTCATTTATTCTGAAACCGTTTCGAAATGTCTCGTTCCCCTTCAAGGGAAGACGAGGCGTCACTAAACTATTTTGCGAGTTTATAGTCAAGTCCTAAAATCATATCAAATCACATTAAATAGAGCTTATGGTCAAAACCTAAAATCATATCAAATCATATTTTATAGTCAAATCCTAAAATCATATCAATTCATATTAAATCGAGTTTATAGTCAAATCCTAAAATCATATCAAATCATATTAAATGAGTTTAATAGTTCAAATAAATCCATATCAAATCATATTAATCAGTTTTATATTCAAATCCTAAAATCATATCAAACCTATTAAAACCGTTTATAGCAAACCTAAAATCATCAAATATATTTTAAATCGAGTTTTTGTATTCAAAATCTAAATCATATCAAATCGTATTGAATCGAGTTTATAGTCAAATCCTAAAATCATATCAAATCATATTGAATCGAGTTTATATTCAAATCCTAAAATCATATCAAATCACATTGAATCGAGTTTATATTCAAATCCTAAAATCATATCAAATCATATTAAATTGAGTTTATTGTCAAATCCTAAAATCATATCAAATCATATTAAATCGAGTTTATATTCAAATCCTAAAATCATATCAAATCATATTAAACCGAGTTTATAGTCGAAACCTAAAATCATATCAAATCATATTGAATCGAGTTTGTATTCAAATCCTAAAATCATATCAAATCGTATTGAATCGAGTTTATAGTCAAATCCTAAAATCATATCAAATCATATTGAATCGAGTTTATATTCAAATCCTAAAATCATATCAAATCATATTAAATTGAGTTTATTGTCAAATCCTAAAATCATATCAAATCATATTGAATCAAGTTTATATTCAAATCCTAAAATCATATCAAATCATATTGAATCGAGTTTATATTCAAATCCTAAAATCATATCAAATCATATTGAATCGAGTTTATATTGCAAATCCCTAAAATCATATCACATCATATTGAATCGAGTTTATATTCAAATCCTAAATCATATCAAATCATATTAATCGAGTTTATGGTTCAAATCCTAAAAATCATATCAAATCATATTGGTCGAGTTTCTATCAAATCCTAAAATCATATCAAATCATATTGAATCGATTACATAAATCATAGTGAATCGAGTTTATATTCAAATCCTAAAATCATATCAAATCATATTGAATCGAGTTTATATTCAAATCCTAAAATCATATCAAATCATATTAAATCGAGTTTACTGTCAAATCCTAAAATCATATCAAATCATATTGAATCGAGTTTATATTCAAATCCTAAAATCATATCAAATCATATTAAATCGAGTTTATTGTCAAATCCTAAAATCATATTAAATCATATTAAATCGAGTTTATAGTCAAATCCAAAAACTATATCAAATCATATTAAATCATACCGAATTCACGTACGGAGGTATACAACTGTTGACTTCAGCATTCAAGAAACCAGCAAAAAAAAATAAAAATAAAAATAAATAAATAAATGCAAAGCAATAGCAACATTAAAATTAAAATGAATATATTCGTTAGTTATGGCACAAGAGCAATATAAAGAATCCTCCTACATGAAGGGCTGATGTGCTTTAAATCTTTTAAGAATGAGCTTTATTACAGGTTAATGTAACATAATGGAATCTCAAACCATTAAGGAAACAGAGAGGCTACGGTTATTATATCTATACAATGAAATCGTCCAGTAAACAAAGTCAAGGGTTTTAACATATGTATCATAATATTCCACTGGTAACACAAATTACTATATTAGATTCACATCAACCGTG
>NC_061107.1:99947382-99964882 GCF_015104395.2 Macrobrachium nipponense
CAGATTTACTCTGGGCTAAACAGGATAGGATTTACCACAGATAACGACGGACGGCAGAACGAGGAGAACGACGCCTATAAACAAATATATACGAGCATATACAAACAGCTAATGAAGGATTCTAAAGGACAGGGGAGAAACTTAATGCCAATTACCACAGTAAGTGCAGAAAACGACAAAAATAATATTCTTATATATATGCACACAACCACACACACACACACACACACACACACACATATATATAGATATATATATATATATATATATTATATATATATATATATAATATATATAATATATATATATCAAGTATAAAAGGCCCATTAAAACGCTGGTTTAAAGCTAAGGTCTACATTTCGGTGGACTGACTTCCAACCTTATCAAGTAATATAGGTTTAAATCAGTGTGTTTTAATGGGCCTTTTATAATTGAGACGTATCCTGTTTTAACATAAGAATTTATATTATATATATATATATATATATATATATATGCAGCCTGCTATAATAAACAAAACAATAAACAGGGTGAGCTAATGAGGAATTCTAGAGGGAGGGAGGAGACTCGGTAACTACCAGAATCACATGAAAAGCGAAATATGGCGACAGCCAGCGAAGGAATGTGGTGCAAAGGTCACAAAAATCATCTGTAAAATAAGTGGCAAGGACGAAGCGCGCCGAAAACAAGACATAAATAAAAACAGAGATAAGAAAATACAAAGATGAGTTAATGAATAAATAAAATAGTCGACGTGATTAACATAAAAGCAACAGCGAGATGAAGTCACACTAAAAATAATCAAGCTAATTAGATTCTCAGAAGTCGAGAATTCTTGAGCACTGCCACAGTAGTTTCATTTAGTTATTACTATCATTATTTTCATTCTTTTCGTTATCTATGACTATTTGTTGGATAATTATTAATAATAACATAAATATCTATATTACTGTTAAATGCTGACTAAGATAATACCCAACAAAAGCTGCTTACCATTCAAGATAATAATTCTATGAGAAAATGAATTTCCCGGAAATCCACTGCAACTCGCATATAACATCTCAAGTTACATCCTACTGAGTCGTTTACAACTTCTAAGTTCTGAGAATATTAACAGCTGCGTCTCATGACTGTTCGGGTTTAAATTCTCATCCAGACAGATAATGCCATAAGGAAAAAACATTCAATAGGTGGGAAACTGATGTTTGCAGAGGACAGAGCTTTGAGGGCAGACATAACTAAGTCCTAGACGAAATATTCAAGTGAAAACTGGTACTTTACGAGAGGTGGACGGGAATTCTAAACATGACGTGGTACGCATAAAAACAAAATTCGTAAACTAATTGTTTACAAGATGAAGAGCATAATCACTTCTAATGAGAGAGAGAGAGAGAGAGAGAGAGAGAGAGAGAGAGAGAGAGAGAGAGAGAGAGGATCTCCGAAGAACAAAAACATACTTTATACCATACTATTTCCTGTTCAAGAAAAAAAAAAAAAAGGGGAAGTTACTGCGTCATCTGTTATGATATTCTTATTAACTTCCCTAGCAAAAAAAAAAAAAAAAAAAAAAAAAAAATACACAAGGAGGTAAAGTAATGCTACACTTCTTTAAACGCAAAGTAAATAAAATACTAACATCTACATAAACTACCACCGGATACTCCTTTCTAACACTATCTTTCAAAGAAAGTCAGTTATGAGCGAAATCCCCCGTTGTAAGATGTTCTTATCTGGATATACTCTGGTCTCCCCAAGTCCTCTTGGGATAAGTGGTATCCAGCTGGGTAAATCCAGTGATGACCGAACTTACCATCTCATATAAGTCCCATTCATCTCCATCTTCAGTAATGACGGTAGCAAAACTTTTTATTTCACACATCATAAACTGACCACGAACTCTTAAATTGCTATTCCACGAATTAACTTACAACTGTACTGAGTTAGATCCTGATTTCTGTCCGTAACTCGGTGAGACAGACATCGGCCTCCAATATGCTTTCAACGAAACCCTTTGTTTTCTATTTTTTTTTTTTTTTTTTCTGACGATCGAAAGTTCAAGTAATTTCACCTAAAGCAGCAAATATCACCTAATGGATTGAATTGAACTGAATACAGAATTTAGGTCAAAGGCCAAGCACTGGGACCTATGAGGTCAATCACCGCTGAAATGGAAATTGACAGTAAAAGGTTTGAAAGGTGTAACAGGACGAAAACCTCGCAGTAGCATACCAAATATTGTTAGAAGAGGGTGGAAAGTAAGATGAAGAAAGAGAATATGAAAGGAGGTACAGTGAAAGAAACGAAAGTGGTCGCAGCTAGGGGCCGAAGGCACGCTGCAAAGAACCTTAAGTAATGCCTTCAGTGCACCGCATGCGGTCCTCTGACGGCACTAACCCCCTACGGGGATCACCCAATGGGGTTTTGACTGTGAATGTCCACCGCTTCAAACTTTGTTGCCTTCAATACTCTTTCCCCGCCAAGCAGCATCGCGTCACATATGAAATAAGCTGAATTATCTGTAAAATCGAGGACTCTTAACTTTTGTTCATCTGCGTCTCAAAAGTGCTTCTCTCCCTTTCTCCGGTACTCTCGCAATCAAAGGGTGGCTTAATCAATACAAGAGACAATACGGGGATTTGGAGCGCAACGACCTTGACCTCGAATTGCACAGCAAGTAATCCATTAATTCGATGAAATGCTACTACATGTAAATTCACTGTAAACAACGATCTTTTCAGGCATACCATCGTTCCTCGTAATCTTTTTAAGCACTGCACAACATGTACTATCTAATTCCTCTTTAAAGTCAGCAAATTACAATGTGAATATCCCTTCTAAGAATTAATTTTTTTATCAGATCTCCTTAATTTTCTACAAAAAAAATGGATTCTTTTTACCAATAATTTGTCTATCGCAATGTCTATCACTATCATGCTATATATAATGCTTGACTACATGATAAGGCGAATCCCTCTGTTTATTCCCAGTATTGAGTAAACATTAAGTTCCTAGTAGGTTAATAATTTAACTGTGACTGCTAATGAAATTTTATGTAAGGAATATTTCATTTTAGCTCACGTCGCCAAAAGATAACTCGGAAGTTATTAGCAAAGGTATAAAATCACTGACGCAGTATCTTACAAATGAAGGGTACAAGACTTTAACATCGTATAGTGGGCAAGAATTCAATATAAAGGGTAATATTTCTTTACCAATAACGTATTAGCGGGCCTATCCATTTTATAAAGGATCAAAAATGGTATTAGTGGAGTTCGCATACTTATTTTAAAAAGCATAAATACCAATAATAACTCAATGGAGTTAGATATGAATTATATAAAGGATAGAAATACACATTGAAAAAGAAATACAGACGCAATGAAGTCAGCGCGACCATTTCATATGTAAATCGAGGTAACACTATGTAATCAGTATATTTATTTTTCCAAATAAGTAACCAAATGTAGTTACTACATAAGAATAAAAAAGTAACTAAAAGCAGTTACTACTTATATTATAAAAAAAATAATAAGTCAATAAGCATATCCATCATTAGACAGGATAACATATAACAACCATATTTAGAAAACGCTCAAAGTAGCACGAGTCTTAAAATGGAGAAACAAATCAACAATTGCGTCTCTGTATAAATATATAGAACATCAGAGAAGCTGTGGGATTACCCTTTTCAATCTGATTAAAACGGGGAATCGTACTGATTCTCGACAACTCTCTGTTTAGGTTTATTTTCAAATGCATTTGTACAGATACATAAATGTGGATTTGTTTCTTCAAGTAGCATATTAAATAGCATAATTATTCCAGGAGGTGCCACCCATTCCTTGCAATTCTACAGAACAAAGGGTCACAGTGAGCATCAGCGAGTGATCAGCTTGAGCTCGGTACACCCGATCCTTACCTAGCAACTCGGCCAAGAACCGGATACCTCAACTCCTCCCTCCTCACCTGTGAAAGCAATATGGAAATCCTCTCAGTGTTTCGATATCATAAATAAAAATAAACGCTTGTCCACATAGGTTAATGAAAATGCAAATAAAAATAAACGCTTGTCCACGAAGGTTAATGAAAGCGCCAAAAAAAATCCTGGTTATGATAACAGACGAAAAATAAACGTGAGAATACTCACTCCACACTTTGTTATTACCGAAGCTCTTTTTTTTCCCTTTGACTAAAAGGAAAATTCCTGCAATTAATAATGTCTATCTTTTTATTCTTTACCACAAGTGTTCAACTTGGTTATATTTACAACTTGTAACATTGAAATTATGCTTCTTTCATAATGTGACGATTTTAAAGTAATAATTATTATAAAAACAAACTTTTTTTTTATCTTAAGGCAATTAAGCGTCAAACCACCAGAGGTCCGATGTTAGTGTGCGGAAGAAGTAGACAGTGAAAACCAAATGTACCTGCATGTGTGGGTGTGTGAGTATCAGCATCAACTGACTATTAAAAACTACGGAGAGAAATAGACACTTACTTTCTCCGCACCAACTTCTCTTCCGGCACGAAATCAGCTCCGTAATCCTCGGATTCCCAGGAAGGATTACGGAAAAGGAACCCACCACACCTTCCTATCCCTGTCCCTTCCCAACAGTGCAAACTGATGTCACAAACAGAAGTGGGGGAGAAAGTTTCCCATAACTACCGAGAGCGAAAAACGACTCGACAACCTCCTTTTCCCTCCTCCTCTCCTCGGCGCAGAAAGCTGTATCCGTTGAGCACAACGCCGTTTAACAGAGCGGATCTTATCGGGCCGCTGTTTAGCACCTGGGCATCAATGGCTAAGACTCACAGAGCCCGTCTGAGCCCTAGTTAAGCCATGTAAACAACCCCGAGGATTCTTTCGAATGCCAGCTTGGCGGCGGCCGTGAGGTACCCTTCTCTTCACGTGGCTCCTCGTCTTCTTCTTCTTCTTCTTCTTCTAAAGGCGGCATTAGCAACCGGGAGCACAGCTGTTGCCATACGCAAAGTCTCCAATTGACAGCAGGCATTAATATCAAGCAGAGACACGAAGCAAGTGGGGAATATTACACTCAGAGTCAAACTTACTACGTATAATCAAGATGCGTCATCTAGACACTAGAGCACGATGACTAGGCTAAAGCAAGTCTGAGAAATCACTGAAAGACGCAACCCAATACTCGGGAGACATTTATCCCAATGGCTTTTATCAGGATCATCTCTTGCAGATTCGGAATGAGAGAGAGAGAGAGAGAGAGAGAGAGAGAGAGAGAGAGAGAGAGAGAGAGAGACGAAAATCTCTAAAATTCTTACATTTCTATGTGACAACAAAAAGTCACAATTACGAGACGGAGAAGTCACAGAACATAATGGTTAAATGCCATACTAATTCCTTAAAGTGGTCTGGCAGCGATAGACCTAAAGTAACTGACAAAAACGTCAGACCACCATCGCTCTGATACGTACGACTTTCTATACTACCGATACATAAGCCTTATGAGAACTATCTCATGAAATGCCAAATAAATGAGGCATCCCCCCCCAAACCCCGCCCAATTAAGAAGACTATTACCTTGACATTTTTTAGGAAGATATAATGGTTACTTACTTTTTTTTCTCTCTCTCTCTCTATTCTTTATTTTTCTCATTCTATCCGCAACCGGTAACCACAACAGTCCAGTAACAACCAGGGTACCTGATTCACCCATCAAATCAACAGAGGCATCCGGGATTTTTAATAAAAGTACCCATGCCCATTGACCCCCCCCCCCCCCCCCCCCCCCCGCCCCCCCCCCCCCCCGTCCTTTACCCATTTCATCCGGGGGGGGATCGAAGGTGGTTCTTCGGTTTGAGTCAAGGGCGAAACGAGTTAAAAGTATACCTTTTTTTTATTTTCCAGACCACTGATTTGATTAACATTTCTCCTAGGGTTGACCCGAAGTACTGGATATTTTTTTACGTGGCTAGGAACCAATTGGTTACCTAGCAAAAACGACCTACAGCTTATTGTTGGATCCGAACCACATTACATCGAGAAAAAAAAAAGAATTTCTAGTCACCAGAAATAAATTCCTCTGATTCCACGTTGGCAGAGCGGGGAATCGAATTCGCGGCTACTGAATCGGCGGTACAGAATGCACAAAGACCCGAAGAGATACAGACAAACAGACTCACAGTTAACACAGTCCAATCCAATGATGGGTACTACTACAATGAAAAACTTTTGAGCTTATATAACAATTCGAGAAAGCTTATTTACTACGTTTGTATCTTCGCGTTCTGAGGTAAGTAGGGGGATTTCATTGCGCTTTAGTAGAATTTAAAGCGTAGAATTGAAGCTTGATACTCTATTTCTAATCTCTGAAAGAAAAACGACTTTGACTCATGCTGTCTGTAACTGATCGGTCAAAAGTGCCCCTTCCGTGACAAGCGCAAAACCCACATTCACATTATCATGTTCCTACCGACGTTTGAGTAAAAATCTCTGGTTACCTTTAATCTAACTCTATTCGGAAGCTAAGGCGCAGTATTTTATGGCCATCTCAACCAAGTAATTAAGTCCATATATCAGCAATTAACACAGTTACTCCGCAATGCGTAAACTTACCCAAAAAAAGGCCACAAGCAAATCAAGTTTAACGGTTACAAAATGCAAACAGCATATACTTAAAAAAAATACATACATGTTTTCGTTTCGAAAATGTTCAAGAACGTTTTATTAAAATATATTTGCATATCATAAAAAATACCGTAATTCCATTGATTACAAAGTACTATGCACTTATTGTAGTTCAATTTTGTCGGGATGTAATGATGCATAATGAGGCATCCCCCCCCAAACCCCGCCCAATTAAGAAGGACTATTACCTTGACATTTTTTAGGAAGATATAATGGTTACTTACTTTTTTTTCTCTCTCTCTCTCTATTCTTTATTTTTCTCATTCTATCCGCAACCGGTAACCACAACAGTCCAGTAACAACCAGGGTACCTGATTCACCCATCAAATCAACAGAGGCATCCGGGATTTTTAATAAAAGTACCCATGCCCTTGCCGCCGCCCCCCCTTTTCGTTTTCGAAAATGTTCAAGAACGTTTTATTAAAATATATTTGCATATCATAAAAAATACCGTAATTCCATTGATTACAAAGTACTATGCACTTATTGTAGTTCAATTTGTCGGGATGTAATGATGCATAATATCCGATTAAAGTGGCGAAAAAAAATTCGGGGATTAACGTCTGTCTGAGATATTCGGGTCATAACTACAATGACTCATCGTTGCTTTTCAGTAGTGACTGTTTGTACAAAGATGAAACTTTAATCTTCTACATGAAAATAACCTGAGCCTGTCAATAGGACAGTGAAGGGCGGAGATAACTGACAATTCTTTATTAGGGTATTTTCTTTAAAAGGGAATCCAGCAAGAACTGACGAGTCCTGTAAGCATTCAAAGTCGACGTTAAACTGATTAAAGTCTAGACATTTGTTCATTACATTATCAACAGTATTTGTATAATCAATGACACGAATTTTTTCCAGAGAGGAAGTGACTGGAGTGTTTTAACCTTAAACAGAGTAGAATAGAATACAGATAAGGCCAAGGGCTGGAACCTATGAGGTCATTCAGCCCTGAAACGGATATTGACAGTAAAAAATCTGAAAAGTGTAGCAAGAGGAACACTTCGAGGTTGCTCTATGACTCAATTGTTAGAAGGTGGAAAGTAAGAGGGAAGAGGGAGAATATGACCACAGGTATAGTAAAAGGTATGAAAGGGGTTGCAGCTAGGGGCCTAAGGGAGGCTTCAAAGAACCTTAAGGAATGCCTACGGTGCACCGCGTGAGGTGCACTGACGGCTCTACCTCTCTTACTTTTAACCTCTAGGCTCTGAGCGAGCCTTTTTGGGATAAGGTAGCCTAGCCAGGCAAGGTTATGACCCACCACAATCGATTAACCACTAGCCAAAGACTTTCCCCATCAGGGATTGTATATCCTCGTACAGACACACATATCTGTGCGCCTGTGTGTGTATGTATTTGTGACCACAATCACAAGGTCTACGTAGTATTCAAAACATTGACAGAATAATGGACTCCCCAATTTCTTCGTTCCTTTTTATTTTTGTAAACGTCTTCCCATGAAAACAATGAATGCGAAAATGTGATCGAAATGACAAATGAAAAACTCGATAATCATTGTCCACCTTTTGGAGAGAGCGAGAGAGTTTTAAGAGAGAGAGAGAGAGAGAGAGAGAGAGAGAGAGAGAGAGAGAGAGAGAGAGAGTAACCAGACGCTGACTATTATGGTCATGACAAAATTCCAATAATTCAAGATTCTTACGAGAAAACGTATAAAAAAATGATAATCGAAAAGTTAGAGTTCACTGTATGATAAGTTGTAAAATTGTGTATGTGTATATATGTATGCATTTTATATATATATATATATATTATATATATATATATATATATATATATATATATATATATATATATATATATATATATATATATATATAATATATATATATATATATATATATATATATATATATATATATATATATATATATATATATATATATACATACATACATATATATAATTTATATATATGTATCCAAACACTAAAGTGTGGTCCAGCATAAATAAACAGAAAAGTACCCATCTCCTTAATACTTTCACATTATCTGAAATCGCATCATTCAAAACAGCCCCATGACAAACACTGCTACCACAAAATAAAGAAACTTCTTAGACAAGGCGTCAGCAGGAAGGGACCACCAACGCACTGATCGAAGTCTAGAAAACCAAGTCAGGTTCAGGAAGATGAGGAAGTCCGGTTATAAATAGGGCGTTAAGGAGTTACACCTCAACATTCCCTACAGCAGTGATGACCTTAGGATTTCATGAACGGTCAAGATGAAGTGCCGCGTAAGACTGCTAAGGACACTTACGATAGGGGGCAGCGATGTTGTATTCTATTAATTAATATGTTAAACGCCCACTAATCTTGTTCCTTTGAATCTTAATATTCTTGTTCAACTGAAAAAAAAAAATTAATCTTACTATTCTCTTTGAAGTGAAAATAATTAAATCCCACTATTCTTGTTCATTTGAAAAAAAATTAAATCTTACCTATCTTGCTCTATGAAAAAATAAATTTTTAAATCTTACTATTCTTGTCCAACTGGAAAAAAGTTAAACCCTACTATTCCTGTTCATTTGAAAAAACAAATTAAATCTTATTATTCTTGTTCATTGAAAAAAATTTAAATTTCCCTATTCTTATTCATTTAGAAACATTTTAAATCTCACTACTCTTGTTCATTTAGATATTTTAAATCTCACTACTCTTTTTCTTTTGAAAAATTATTTTAAAAGTCACTATTCTTTTTCATTAAAAAATAAATCTTACTATTCTTCTTCAATAGAAAAAAATTTCTAATCTCACCATTCTTGTTCATTTAAATATTTTAGATCTCACTATTGTTTTTTATTTGAAAAATTATTTTAAATCTCACTATTCTTGTTCATTTAAAAACATTTTAAATCTCACCATTCTTGTCCATTTGAAAGATATTTTCAATCTCACTATTCTTGTTTAATAGAAAAAAAATATCTTACATCTCACTATTCTTATTTACTTGAACAAAAATGAAATCTCATCATTTTTGTTCATTTGAAAATATATTTTAAATCTCACTATTCTTTCTCATTAAAAAATAAGTTAAACTCACTATTCTTGTTCATTTGAAAAAAAATATTTTAAATTTCACTATTCTTGTTCACTAAAAAAATATTTCAATCTTGTAGAATGCTCTACTTCGCGGATTCTATAATTGCAAGGGCTCAAGATCTCTCTCTCTCTCTCTCTCTCTCTCTCTCTCTCTCTCTCTCTCTCTCTCTCTCTCTCTCTCTCTCTCTCTCTGCTACAATGAGGAGCATTATTCTAGTTCCTTTGAAAAATATGCTAATTTTGTCAAATGCTCTACTTCACAGATTCTATTATTACATGGGGCCAAGACATTTGCCTCTCTCTCTCTCTCTCTCTCTCTTAATCTCTCTTCCATCTCTGCTCTCTCTCTCTGTGGATCAGCTTAGCTTGCATGAATAGATACCTTCTGCAACACTCATCATTCATCCCTGGACTCATTCATATACCATCCTTGACACGTTACAAAAAAAAAATCAAACCTCTTGTTATAAGTGCCATCCGAAAACACCGCGAACCTTCCCACATTCCACTATCTATATCTATATATACGTCTATCCATCTAGCTATATATTTATTATATATTACAGTAAATATGTGAAATCAGGGATTTCACGAAATCCCTACGGGATTTGTGAAATGACCAATTCGCTTGGGAATATTTGGTCCCGAGGGCTAGTACTAGCCCTTTGGAGGTCAAATGTATTTCGCCGAGGTTAGTACTAGCCCAAGGGGATCAAATGCACTTGGGGACATTTGATCCCCAAGGAGCTAGTACTAAGCACATCAAAATACATATATACTATATCCCGTTAAAATGCTAGTGTTGTCCAGGTGTTGATTACAACTTACGAAACTGATTTCTTAAGGTACCGTTTGTTTGGGAAAATATTTAAGGCCGTACCCAATAGCTGTTGGAACTAACGTGGAGAAAGTGAGCTGACAATACCCTCTGCACAGCATTCTAATCATGACAACATTTCTGATAAAATTAATGTATGAGGTTCATGAGACGTCAAAGACTAGGATGGTTTAGCCTAAACGTGAAGATGAGGAGCGGGGAAACAGTTAGTCAAACAAATAAGATTCAGGCAAGTGCGAAGATGCAAAAATTATGGCAAAAGGTTACAGAGGGAGATTTTAACCAGACATCAAGTGTTAAAAGACAGAGGAGAGTGGAGGGAACTCAATATACAACTAATTCAATAAATATTAAAATATAACATAATTTTTCTGTGGTCAACATTTTGTATAATTGGATCATCTAATTATTCAAGGTTTTTTGAGAAGTGACGCAGCTCAATTCGCTCTTTGAAAATTATTTAATAAAACCCGCATTTCCCTTTATACTGCATCGTTTGTTCAAACAATTATAGCGGGGTGACACCTTATCACTGTCCAGTGCTGTTGTAAAACTAATACTCAACATTACCTACAAGTTTTCTTCCAGTTCAAGCTTCTATCAATGTCTCACGTTGGTTCAATGTTGGCTTTCTTTACACCTTCAAAAATTTACAATTTGTTTGCTAATTTTAATTCGGGTAATCTTAAAAGCTGTCTTATCAAACTTACTGATACGTTTCCTCCAAAAGATAAGCAATATCAAATTGAAGGATAAGATAATGTACTCGATATCCATTATCAACATTATCATCACACTTGCGCATTTTAATTCTGATAATCTTATTAAACTAAATGATATGTTTCCTCTAAAAGATATGCAAAACAAATTGAAGGATACGATAACGTACTAGATATCATCATCAACATTATCATCACCCCCTTCGCCGCGTCTCTCTTTGGTTTCTGAGGTTTACAATTCTTCTGGTGCCCACAAGAGTCACGGTGTCACTATTAATAAATATTGCAAGATATTACTAGGATCAGTTCCCTTGTGTAATCAATATCAAGAAACATAAACGAAGCCCACATAAATATATGAGGATATGGGCTCCTTCCAAAACTGGGATAGTGCACTTGTCTATGATGATTCAATAATAAAAGTTATTAATATGGAATTGATAGAAGATCTGTCTGACAGTCTATAATAGTGTTTAACAAGGAGACCACATGTGACCTTGACCTTTTAACCATGGACCAATTTTCCAAAAAGCTTCTCAAAAAGAGGTCACAAAATGGAAGAAGCGTTCGCCCATTTTCATAAAAAATTCGTTTATTACCGTCCAAGCGATCCAGAAGGAAATACAATGGAACCCAGAACACGGCTTCATTGGACGAGACATTCTGTTAATCAAGTGTCACTCGGGTTGGACCCAAGGTCCTTTGTTGGACCTATCCGCGTTCCCAGTCACACGCCGACACCACCTGCCATAGCGAGAGCCACGTAACTGATACATGATACGAGCGACAGACTACTGAACGTGACCGCTAATCCCTCCTCGCCACAATTCCTCTGCCATCGCCGCGCGACAGGTTATATGGATCTCGACGTCTAATTAATAAACAGCCTCCACGGCATCTCGGCGGCCCGGTCGGGTTACTTTAAGCATGTTTTGGAAAGGCTTCTCCTATGACTGGCGATAAGCCGCAACAAGATAGATAGATATGATAATCACTTAGTAGGCTTATGAGAAATTAAACCAAGAAAAACACGTGACGGGGACAGTTACTTACAGATGTTTTTTCTTGTTAATGCTACACAATTTAAATAAAGGATGTTCAACTAACGAAACATAAAATAAGTAGTCTTCGATTTCAGGTCGTTACGTCAAAGCCAATGCAAGCACGATATTGTAATGTTTAACTTTCGAAAACCGATGTATAAAAGGGGCCCAGTCTTAAACAAATATTAAAATCCTAATATTAAAATGTTAAAATCGTAATACTAAAATATTAAAATCCTATGGCATGGAAGAACCCCAATACACTTACCACAAGACTTAAGGGGACGTTTGAATCAACGGCCTGGACGGTTAGTACTTCATCCCTAAGGGGCTCCATGAGACGCGAGTTCCTCTAAACCTCCTTGAGGGGAGGAGAGGGGAGGGGGAGGAGGGTGGTGTTCCTTGCGCTCAATTACCTTGGAGAGTCGTTAACTGCATCGATTAAAGAAATGGCAGGAAAATGACTCGACAAGAAGTCGAGTCGAAAGGAACGCGACCACATTCAAATCAAATATTTATAGAGTTATCTAACGTGGAAATTCCCTGGTAAACCTAACAAAGATTAATAGTCTAGTCTAACAGTCAGCAAATGCACAAAAGACAAATAAGTAAAAAGTTTACAAGTATGAAAAAAAAAGCTGGGAAAAAAGGAATACACACACACACACACACACACACACACACACACACACACACACACACACACACACACACACAATTGATTGTTAATTACGTGTCTAGGAACCAATTGGTTACTTGACGATGGGACCTACAGCTTATTGTGGGATCCGAACCACATTGTATCGAAAAATGAATTTCTAACCACCAGAAATAAATTCTTCCGGTTCCTCATTGGCGGCAGTGGAAAGCGAACTCTGGCTACCAGATTGATGGGCGAAGAATTCATTCGAAAGCTAATACATAGTATAAATATATATATATATATATATATAATATATATATATATATATATATATATATAGTTTTTGTGAGAAGAGATGATGAAAAACTTCGTGACTTTTCTCTCTTTATTTACGTTAAAATACATATAAAAAAATTAATAACCTTCTATTAACTTCAAAACAATGTTCCGCTTCAATCTCAGGGGAGAACTTAATTAGGGAAATGAGCGCCGTGGCCACAAGTCTGTCAGTCATAAGCTGGTAAGCCTTCTCGCTCAGTCATAAGCCTTTTAAGACTTACGCCACCAAGTCCTAAACCGGATTTGGTTTGTCGCCCTCCCCGGCACAGCTGTTCAATTGGGTGTTTATTAGGCAATAATCATGTTGTTGTCTACTCCACTTTCTTTCAGATTTTTCTCTCTCTCTCTCTCTCTTAGGCTGTGGAATACGCCAACACTTTCATTCTTTAAAACTATTCCAAGCTTTAAATTAGAGGACTTACAAAAACGATATTGAAATTATAGCAGCAATACCAAAATCTACTGCTGTTACCACTGATCTCTCTCTCTCTCTCTCTCTCTCTCTCTCTCTCTCTCTCTCTCTCTCTCTCTCTCTCTCTCTCTAACTGTTTTTAGCTCCCCCGTGAATGTTTTACTTTACCCAACTCAGGAAAAATATGGGTAAATCCCCTCCTATTTTTCTTAAGCATCAGCCTACACACTAATCAGTTTCTCTCAGTTGAAAAAAATAATAAGATACCAATCACGCATGATTTTTAATAACTACAATTAGTCACTATATCAAAAATGGTTTCTGCAAATATCGTTACCTTTATCTCTTTTAATTAGTATTAATGCATCCATTTATATAAACGTAACAATCGTTTACCGAAACCACGGCAAAAAAACAACCACACATAACCTTCACGAGTGCAACAACCTCTTCCTACAAATGTGGCATATCCCTCACAACCTTGCCGTGAGTGTGCTTGGTATGAAGAACAATTTTCTGTGTTAAATTCCACCTGATAAAAACAGAAGAGGAATGGCAAAATTTAAGAAATTAAGCAATTAACAAACTACTTCGAATAGGACACTTCGTGAAAAAATTTCCAAAACTTTCTTTCTGTTATGATCAGGAATGGGAAAACAAAGACTTGAAACAACGAAAGTGCAAACTCGAATTCTTAATTTGTATTAAAAATTCGATTATCTACAAGACTGAGATGAGGGGGTAAATATTATCCTCATCCTAAAGAATAAGAGACTGAAGTTATCATTAACTGTTGGAATACAAAGTTACGAGCTCTAAAACAGAGCAATTTTCCAAAGGTAAATTGAGCCTGTATTTCCTAAGGTTATGAGGAAGACACTGACAAATAAGTAGAAAATAATCTTCTCTTTATTTCCAGGATCGTTTCCAGGACCCAAAGAAGGCTCCTGATCATTTGATAATTCTACAAGTATGTCTGGGTCATCCAATTTCTTGTGCTCCTCAGGAGGAGCTTAGCTGACTCTCCCAATGTTCTCCTCGGGTTTGTACGAAGGATATGTCCAAGCCATCTTTATCTCCATTTCATCATTCTCTCATCTACATATGAAACTTCGTTAATGGCTTCATTTCTCACCCTGCCTTCCCATCTGATTCACAGTTTACCAGAATATCTGTTGATTTCGTTGGTTGTAACTTTCTTTTCTTGACATAAATATAACATACGATTTAAGACGAAGGCCAAGCGCTGGGACCAATGAAGTCATTCAGCGGTGGAAAGAAAATCTGAGAGTAAGAGGTATGAAAGAATATTAATGCAGGTACAGTAAGAGAGATGAAAAGGGGTTGCAGTTAGGGGCAGAAGGAACGCTGAAAAGAGCCTTAAGTAATGCCAACTGTGCACAACATGAGGTGCACTATAACTGCACTACCCGCCTACGGGGTTCTTTTCTTGATGGACTCCTGAAAAGATGCTTGTTCCCATTTTCACTTTATCACTTACTCATAACTATATATTACAGATCTATATGATGCTGTCAAGATAACGGGTGCTATTTGGTGGGGTGACCAAGTTCTTAATGCTTAATGTGTTTATTCGTCCTCAATTTGCTTCGACCGTTATAATGCACGTCTGATAAATGTTCCTGATTTGCAATGAATAATCTCTGAGAAGTATCAGATTTCAAGTCTTATATATATATATATATTATATATATATATATATATATATATATATATATATATATTCTCTCTCTGGAAATAATGATGGCTAAGGACTCCATATCCCTGGCACGACAATGGTGCTTCATGCTTCCTTGCCATACCATGACAAATAATGAGAGTATAAAAAATAAAAAATAAAATATACGAACTGCTGGGAGAATTCATTTGGATTTTCACATTTTACATATAGCTAACATCCTTGAGGATAAAGACAAGTTTTGAATAAACTAAAAAGACAAAAATAAACTTCGAGCACTGCAACGCAACTACAACAATTGCTTAATTTCCATACAAAAAAAGTCTATGACGAAATTAAAAGGTTACGAACAATCTCTTGGGAAATTCTGGCATGAGTTAAGAGTCCCATAAACTCCGCAAGAAATGTCATTCATCCTTGAAATCATAATTATTGCTCTAAATGCTCCTTATGATTCTCGACGGTCTTCAGTGCGTTCAGAGTTAAAACGTTCCTAACTGCCTCCGATTATACATCACAACCAACCTCCCGCTCGAAATGCTACTTATCACGCTGATCACACGCGAGAGAACGACTGCAAATAACAAGACTTTACAGATTACGCCCGATACCAAGTTCTTCTAATTGTACGTCATATAGCGAAGACATTGAAATGGATACGCGGCTCCCCCTGGAATCCGCGATATCTTCAAAAACTTAATTTGTTCTACTTTTTACTTCGCATACACAAGGACGGACATTCAGCTCCGAAGTTCAAGACCAGACTAAACAAGGGTTTCCTTTTCCGAGATAATTTTGTGTTTCGAGCAGCTGTTTCTCGTCGTCCAATTTATTTACAACCACCGGAAGTAAAAAAAATAAGAGAATAAAATAAAAAAATAAGATAAAAAACTAATGTAAAAAAAAAATTGGGCACAAGCTCTTGACCCTACAACAACCAAGGGAGGTTACTGTTTTCACTCTGTTGGGTAGTTAGTTGCTCGTCTTCTGAAATTATGAAATTTATGAAATATGATGAAGAGGAAAGTAATCCGTTAAGGGATTAATTACCTTCAGTATAAATGAGCATCTACTATCTATCTCCATTACCAGAATAAACCTTCATATACATATTTAATTTATAAGAGTATATCCTATTTATGGGAAACAAACAAATATGAAACTCTTCTTGAAGGAGGCACCTGGTGGTTTCCGAGACATCAAAAACAAATGATCTTGATTATGAGGATGGAGATTTGCGTATGTGTCGAATTGTAACTTTTAATACCTTCATACATACAAGAACAAGAACAAGAGCTTTTGTAGTCTCGCCGTACAAGCTACAATTTCAGAATGGTCTTCGTTTCGGTGCTGTAACTTGAAGAAAACACATACGGCGTGATCCAACCTCCAGCTTACTCAGGGTGCGTGCTAAAGTCTACGGTCAAATAAGAGCGTTGCTTCGCAAACGAAAATTTAAAGATACGCTATTTTTACTAGAGATAATTTTTTTGTACTGTTTACCATGCACATTATTTACTTTTTACACTTTCATTCTCATAAATAAATGACAAGTATTCTATCCTAAAATTCCTGTATCTTTAATTCAGCGCAAAACAACTTTTTCAGACCTTTTTAGGCTTTCCTTCCTTCCCAACAAGAACGACAACGGCAAGAACAACAACAACAGAAAAGTAGTTTGTAGGCTTACTCCTCGAGTAAGAGAAAATAACCATAACATTTGGCCTTCTAAAAATAACCAAAAGCCTGTTCTTGTAAAAAAAAAAATAAATAAAATAATAATAAAAAAAAAATTTTAACCGACGAAAACAGGCTGAAGTGACATCTGTAGCAAGCTCTAGATATTGTTTCAGGATTCTGTGTGAAAACTTTATCATTGAGAAATTTTAGAAAATTGGGCAAGATCACAAATCCCATATCCTTTCCAACAAATACATCAATGAAAACAATGTGATCTCTACTAAGAAGTTACGAATGTATCCAAAACCAAAATTGCGATAGATAAATGGTAAAGTACATAATCAAACAGAAATGAAGACTTGAAAGAAATGAAAAGTGAGAAACGGATACATAATGTGTCTA
>NC_061107.1:99969882-99987382 GCF_015104395.2 Macrobrachium nipponense
ACCTTGTTTCAAGTTTCTGAATGCCTTTAATCTCTCTCTCTCTCTCTCCAGGCAAAATCTGGTTCTCTCTTTACCTTCTTTCGAGTTTCTGAATAACTTTCTTTTCTCTCTCTCTCTCTCTCTCTCTCTCTCTCTCTCTCTCTCTCTCTCTCTCTCTCTCTCTCAGTTCAAATATAGTTAACAAACTTTGAAAAAATTCTATTCTAAACATGACTAACGTAAATAAACAAAACACGGATAAATGAATATTCACTTTTAGGTAGACAACGTTCAGAATTTACGGTTGTCACTTGAAGGAAAGAAATAAACATAAAATCTTCAAACAGCTGATGACTCAGATGAACAACTTACTTGAGATTCGTCTTGGGCGCCAGAAGTGGTCATATTTACATTGATATTCTGTAGGTACAGCAGCGCTATTAATAGAAGAAATGCCTATCAGACATCTCTTAAAACAGGACTTCTTATCAGTGGGTATTCATACCCCTTGGGGGTATGGGACTTGATCTCTGGATATTTGTATATATTTGATTTTAATGTGTCAAAGTATACATGGGTACATTTTGTAAATATATAAATATAAAAAAACTGTAAATGCTTTTGATTTTACTGTATGTTCTATTCCTAAAGTATGTATTAAAATAAGTATATAAAGTTATATTGTGAACAAATAGGACGCAAGTGGAAGTAAGCAAAAGTGGTATGGAACCATATTGGAATTCAATGGGGGTCTGGAGTCATCAAAAGGTTAAAACCCCTGGCTTAAAAGATCGCAAAATATTCAAATTTCTAAGAAGAAGAAAAAGATGAGAGAGACTCGAAGGACCGACAATTATGTGATGAGTTATCATGGAGGCTTTGTCGTAAAACCTTGGGTATTTCACATTAGTGTAGTACATATGACGCCTGCAAAAAAAAAAAAAATAAATAAATAAATAAAAAACTCGTATCCTGAAACAGTAAAAACAGCTCTCTCTCTCTCTCTCTCTCTCTCTCTCTCTCTCTCTCTCTCTCTCCACAGAGTCCCCACACACACACAGATATATATATATATATATATTATATATCTATATATATATATATATATATATATATATATAATATATATATATATATCCGTGTGAGTAACTTGATCTCGAAATATATAAAACGTTATGCCATGTATATACAAAGGTAATGCCACGGAGGAAAATGAAAAAGCGAGAATTGCCGAGATCTTTCTGTCTTATGACCAAATAGATCAGCAAGAAGGCGGGCGAAACAAAGTATAAATCACCCATGGCATAAACGAAATAAGACTTTATAAATCTACAAAATAAGGAAGGGGTAAGTTCCAAATCAACGAAAACAGCCATTAAAACCAGAATATGCTATCCAAATCCAGCATAATTTACGGGACGGCATCTAATGCTCGCTACCCCAAATCATTCTAAAATCATAACCCAACTGAGACTGCTCGTGCATCGTCAATTTCTCTCCCTGCCTAGATCTAACCTACGGAAATGGTTCCCTCAGTGCATCTCATCCATCTCAAATCAAGCAATACAGATGCTCAAAGCTACAATGGTTCCCCCAGATCCTGCCAGATGACCCAAGATCCAATGGCACCAGTCGTTTGCGAACATACCCCTAACCCCCTCAAATTACGGGCATCAGTTCCAATTCGATCAGTTTAAACTCTATCTTGCATACAATACCGAGGTCAGATCTAACATCAATGCTCTCAATAACTCCAACAAATATCATCGAGTCCACACGAAAGAGGACCTCGAAGAGGTAGCTTAATCACCCACCCCGGTAAATATGGAGACGGAAATCTACTACCAATCCATTCCCCCTCTCCTCTCTTTCTATCCCTCATATGTATATATATATATATATATATATATATATATATATATATATATATATATATATATATTTCGGGCAATTCAGTAGGATTTAAAGCAAGTTAGGATTCGATTCTTGCCCTGAATGTCAATTTAGTTCTAGAGACTATTTTCGTTATAAAATATTTGTTTTCATTTATATATAGTATATGTATATAATTATATATATATATAATATATCATATATATATATATATATACACATATATATATAAAAATAATATATATATATATATATATATATATATATGTGTGTGTGTGTGTGTTGGTGTGTATGTATATGTATATTATAGTATATATATGCTACACGAACACAAGGCTAACAGAGAGAGAGAGAGATGAGAGGAGAGGAGAGAGAGAGAGAAGAGAGAGAGAGAGAATGCGTGGGCTGTAGATGTTAAGGGTAAGTAACCCATGAAGATCGTGATGCCAGCGTAACGGGAGAGAAAATGTGAATGCCTCGTTGGAGAATGGGATATGGTGGGGGGGGGGTTAGGAATGGAAGGCGGGATGGTAGATAATGGAAAGGGACAGGAGGATTAATGGAAAGGGTCAGGCTGCATTGAATACGGAGAGAACGCACAGTACCGACGTGGTGGTAAGAAATGCCACAGAAATTGTACACGTGGTCATTCTAACTATAAAGTAAATTAATAATAATAATAATAATAATAATAATAATAATAATAATAATAATAATAATAATATTAATAATGAATAATAAATATTAGTACGATATTATTGTTATTCATCAGTGCGGCACTACCTCTCCTGCTACTGAAAATATATATAACTTCTTTTCATTTCAACTTTATGATAGGAAACCATATCCATAAGAGAGAGAGAGAGAGAGAGAGAGAGAGAGAGAGAGAGAGAATCTTACCTCTTGAATAATGAAAGATAATGGCAGTTCGGATAAATTAAAACAAAACCATTCACCGGACATTCAACCAGAGGACTTCACATTCCCATAAGAAAGTAAAACGAATATTTGGCCCATAGTGGGAAGATGGGCCGTTGGGGGCATATCGCTCTGAAAACGACAATATAACGAGAGATAGACGTCTGATGTATTCAGTCGAGTGTTTGTGGGAGCAGAGGAAAGATGTGCGATGACTCTGCCTGGCCATTCGGTGTAGTAGATGTAGCCCAACATTTTTATAGAATTGGTGTCCATACAGGAACAGGGTCGTAACTGCAAAGCTGTCCCAGATCAGGGTGTTACGCTGTTCTACAACATTGCAGACTCAGCTGTAGTTAACTGGTAATAGTACAGCAATGAAGAATGGCCGTGGCCATTATTGACATTAACCTGTTCTAACTAATAGCCGAGCTGCACGCAAACACACACTATATATATATATATATATATATATATATATATATATATATATATATATATATATATATATATATATTTATCTTTCCTTCGTGGCTTATACCTTTATATATATATATATATATATATATATATATATATATATATATATATATATATATATATAAAGTATAAGCCACGAAGGAAAGATAAACAACGGAGTTTCTGCTCAACTTACGAACTGTGGAAGTAAATGTTTTCCAATGCCATTAAACGACCCTCTATTCGCAAGCTACCTGAATTGATCCATGGATTTATCACGTTCCAAACTTTCGTGATTCAGTTGAACCTACATACATACCATACATACAATACATACATACATACAATAAATATATGTAATAGTAAATATATATTATAATATATTATATATATATGTATGTTATGTCTGTAATGTATGTATGTATGGTATGGTTAGGTATTGTAGTGTATGTATATAATATATATATATATATATATATATATATATATATATGAAAATGAACACAAGGAAATGTGTTTCATAGAAATACAGAGATACACACACACAACACACACATATATATATATATATATATATGTGTGTGTGTGTGTGTTTAATTCTTATAAACGAGTCACTTTCTTCAATCTTTCCTCATGACTCTTCTGACTATTCATTATGAAAATAAATGGTCAGGAGAGTGAGGGAATAAAGTGGAACATAAAAATAAACAACTGACTGAAGGGAAGAAAGATGAGACGAGAGTTGAGGATATGATCTGGCGAGGATGATGAGATGACGGATCATGACGTATCGCGCACAGTTTCGAGAGAAGGAGACGAGAGAGAGTGAGTAGAGAAGAGAGAGAGAGAGAGAGGTGGGCCGGCATTCTCACGAGGGGAGGTCATCACCAACGGAATCCCAGAGAGGTCACCATGACCTTGACGATGACCTTCCAAATACGCAATACTTAATTTTTTTTTATATAAAACCGGCAAATCTTCGAAATGTCTTGCCAAAATATAAATAAAAAAGGAAATATTGGAGATGATCAAGGAAAGCGTGTGCGAGATTCACTTAAAACTGGATAGATAAATGTGTTCATTTTAATTTTCAACTTACATGTGGCCGAGCATCGTAAAGGCAATGATCTTGAAAATGTTCGAATCTTACGTTTGGCTTATTTCGACAACCTATTCCATAACATAATGATAAATAAATAAATTTATTTATATATACTCCTGAATTCCGAGTTATAATTTCAGCTATCTCTCCTTCCAGCATATAGGTATGATAATTTCACTTGCTATAATGAAAAGAAAGTATTATAAAAATTCTGGTGGCATCTTAAAAGTTTCTGGAAGAACTAAATACCGTGCAAACATCCAATGTTTTAGCCTTAACGTTAAACTTCCTGCATTTCGTCCACAAGTTCCAGGCTCTTCATCACTACAGATGAAGCTACCTGCAGCTTCAACCTGACCTTCTGAAAGATTTTGACATAGACAGAGGGATACACTTCAGTACCGGTTCTTGTTTGTTTGCTTGTTTGTATGGTGTTCTTACGTTTCATGGAGCCAGTGGTTATTCAGCAACGGGACCAACGGCTTTACGTGACTTTCGAACCACGTCGAGAGTGAACTTCCATCACTAGAAATACACATCTCTGACCCCTCAATGGAATGGCCGAGAATCGAACTCGCGGCCACCGAGGTGGCAGGCGAAGACCATACCAACCACGCTGCTGAGGCACTTACCAGTTCTTGTGATACTTCTTCGCAGAGAAATTTCACTTCAGAACCTTATCATGAACCGTACGTAATACACCAATAAAAAGAAAGCAAATGACTCGTAATTCTATTGCAAACGAGGGTGGAAAGGAAAATGGAAGAAAGAGAATGTGGAAGGAGGTACAGTAAAAGCAACGAAAGAGGTTGCAGCTAGGGACCAAAGGTACGCTACAGTGATGTGCTTACCGTGTACCGCATGAGGAACACTGGCGGCACCATCCCCTTAGGGGGAATTGTATGATGATGAGATCAAGGCTAAGAATAACTTTCGAAGGAGAGATATGAAGGGAAGACTGAGATTACGGACTGGATAATGAGTCTATGAAGAGTTGTAGGATGATAACACCATCAGATTGGGAGAGACTCCGAGAGATTAAATTTGCAGCAAAAGGGAGATATGCACCCAAGACTATAAAATACGCATATATTCAAGAAATTATCAGGAGCTTAATTAGGAGATTGAAATAAAACATGACCGCGCCGGAGTTTTCTTAAAGTTAACACAAAATTTTTTCAAGTTCACTGTTGCATATTATGTAAATTACGTATATTTACATATACATATGCATATACATAGATATATTTACAAAAACATACGTATATATAAATATATGGAATATATGAGTGTATGTATGTATGTGTATATATAAGAGTAAAATTATAAACGGTTGTCTCCTGACAATATAATACCCTATCTCACAAAAGATCGTTACGCTTAACATTCTACAACGTTCTTATCTTCCTTTCTCGGATCGCACACACCCCTCAAGTAATACGAGTTTATGACCAACGGGTCTTAGGGGCAAATGCAATATTACACTTTAATAACTGAAAACACGAAGACAAAATGACACTCTCAGAAGGGCATTTCTATTTGCAGAAAAAAATAATTTACTTCTAAGCATTAAACTACTATAACATTCCTGTCTCTGCTTAATACAATTGGGAAACCTGAGAGAGAGAGAGAGAGAGAGAGAGAGAGAGAGAGAGAGAGAGCGAGAGAGAGAGAGAGAGATATGAGAAGAAGAAGATGCAACTTGACAAACGAGAGAGAGAGAGAGAGAGAGAGAGAAACTTAACAAACATTCTTTCTCGAGACTTCGTGAAGTGCTTCAGGATATTAACAGCGAGAAAGGTGCCTCCATATTTGCCTTCTTCTTGAACACGACTAAGTCATGTTCATAATGGCAGAAAAAAGAAAACATAAAACCGATAGCTGTAAAACCTACCTTTGCAGAATAAAAATTTAATAAGAACTAAGAGTGTTAATCAATCCAATATGCTAATTTAATATCTTTTTTATGCATTTATCGCCATCCGGGATTCTCATAACCCCTAGTCCATGTATTATTATTATTATTATTATTATTATTATTATTATTATTATTATTATTATTATTATTATTATTATTATTATTATTATTATTATTATTATTCGGATGATGAAGCCTATTCATATGGAACAAGCCCACAGAGGCCACTGACTTGAAATTCAAGCTCCCAAAGAATATGGTGTTCATTAGGAAGAAGTAAGACGAGGTAAAGGAAAATACAGAAAGAAGAGACCCCACTTATTAAAAATGAAAAAATTAATATATTAACAAATACATAAAAATGTATTAAAATACAAAGAGAATAGTATTAAGGTATAATGTACCGCACCTTTGCTTGAACTTCTGAAGTTCCAATTGCATGAATTCCCTCTGGGAGGTTGTTCCACAGCCCAAAGGTGAGAGGAACAAAGGACCTCTGGTACTGAGAAGTTCGAATAGCGAGGCACATTTATACTGCATATTGGTGCTGCTGTTCAGCGAATCTGGTTCCTCTTTCTCGGCCGATAAAGGGGATCAGGGATCAATTTTGAATGTGTAATAGATGTCTCCCTGACAACATGATACGTCCGTTCAAAATGTAATGACGATGTTACCAGATCTGAATGTATACATTCGCATTTGGTGAAAAGCTGGTTTTATATTTTGAGATGTTTCGCCTGTTGGAGAAAATACAAGAGGAGGATTTTATTATACATTCTACCAAAATTCTTTAGGGGGAAGGAGGAAATATGCGATGCAGTGTTCTGGGAGACGAGTAGGGGTGAGACTGTGTTGTTGGTGAGATTTTATGAGGGTAGATAATGCAGTTGATGATACGTAAACAATTTTCAGCAGTTATAACTGAAAATGGCTTAATCTGCACACACATTTATATAGTTCTCAATTTAACATAATAAAGTTATATATATATATATATATATATATATATATATATATATATATATATATATATATATATGACTGGTAAAATATGTTCTGTACAACAGAATTCATCTAATAAAGGAGCCCATAAAAACGCCAAAATATAGAGAGAAATACTACATTTCAGAGACTGCAGTCTCCTCTTCAGGTAGATGAAGGGAGACAACAGTCTCTGAAATATAGTATTTTCTCTCTATATTTTTAGGCGTTTTATGGGCTCCTTTTATTATATAAATAAATAAATAATAAATAAATAAATAAATATATATATATATATATATATATATATATATATATATATATATATATACTATCACCATAAACGAGCAGACTTCTAAACATAAATGAGTGTGCCTGTAGTTCGAAAACAAACATACACAAATACGCAGGTAAGCCACGTCGCATGAACGCCGACGACCACAAAATCTAGATGTCCCAACAGACAATTTACCCCAAGCTGACTTTTCTCATAGCAATGCCCGCTTCAATGCAACCTGGGAACGCGTCCTTTTCTGTAAAAGACGGGTGGGTGGGCAAGGTCGTTTGCTTGGGCATTTCAGTGGGTATATGGGAGGAACTCAGTCAGAGCTTTACCGGCTACCAGGCTCCTCAATAGCCTGACGTCGGTTTCGGCGACCAGAAGAATGCGAAGTCAAAGTGGAGACGAAGATAGCAATCTTGCCATAAAATCCTGGGGAATTTGTCAGCGCGATGACGTCACACACCATGACTCGAAGAAAATCAAATGGAAGCTCCGAAAGGAGAAAAATGAAGCTGGAAGCTGGAAGAGAGAGAGAGAGAGAGACCGAAAAGAAGAAGAAGAAGAAGAAGAGAGAGAGAGAGAGAGGCCAAAAAGATGAAGAAAAACGAGAGAGAGAGAACGGAGGGAGCAGGCAGGAGACCGTGGAATTATCGAGGGGCATGGAGGGAGGGAGGGAAGGAATACTGTGAAAAAGGCCGGGTGCACCCAACCTCAACGGATCTCCCTCCCCCTACACGTGTAACACCAACTGAAAACCCCTCATACCTGGCCACCTTGCCTACGGTTGCTATTGGCCATCGACGGGTCTGGTCTCCCACCAACCCCCGGCCCATCCGTCCCCAGTCTCTGTCCCCAGTCCACTCCCGCCCTCCTCCAACCGACTACTACCTCCAAATTCGTGAGAGGCGGCATATGTCGGCGGCGGCGGTTGCGTAGGCGATGCTCAGCGGCGGCGACCTTACAAGGACGCCCAAGAGAAGGCCTCTGTCCCGTCTCTTCCAGATAATCCTGCAGTGAGGCGCATGCCTTCGCACTCCTCAAGGACTTTAACACCCCCCCTCCGTGTCCTGGTGGGCGCATTCCACGCCCCAGGGGATCCTCCTCTGCTGCTTCCTACTTTTCGCTAATCCGACGACCAGGGAATTTCCGCTACTGGGGGAAAAAAAAAAAGGCTGTTTTCAAACAGGGGATTCAATTTTATTTCTCTCTTTCGGCGAAGTTTGGTCTTTTTTTTTCTAATAATAGACTAAGTGATGATAACCGCGGACTTCAGTTTTTATATCTGAATTAGGAAAGAATAGTTTTTTTTTCGCAGTAGCCAGAGCAGTAAAGCAGCCGGATATACTCATCTATTGATTGAAAAGAAAGAAATATCGCAATGCATGCACCCGAGGAGAGAGAGAGAGAGAGGGAAGGTTGGGTGAGGATTACCTCGTCGAGGTTCTTCCATTGTGATGGGATATATATTTTGTCAGAGCAATAAACACACACCCAATCTCTCTCTCTCTCTCTCTCTCTCTCTCTCTCTCTCTCTCTCTCTCTCTCTAGCTGCAACCATCAACAGTCGACTAACAAGGTGAACGAATTCGGTGCTTACGTCAACACAGCTTGTGAGAAGAGCTCTTTTCATTACACTCTGAGGCCAAAAGAATAGAATAGAATACTCGTAGAATTTAAGCCAAAGCCCAAGCGCTGAGACCTATGAGGTCATTCGGCGTTAAGAGGGAAATTGGCAATGAGAGTGTATGAAAGGTGTAACTTTGAAACAACAGTTAGTTAGGATGGAAAGTCAGATGGAAGAAAGAGAATATGAACGTATGTACAGTAAAAGAGAATGAAAGAGGTTGTAGCTAGCAGAACGAGACCAGAACTAGACGAAGAAGCAACCAAGCACAAGTCCACCGAAAATTGAAATTCATATAACCGCACTCCCCTTGCGAAATATGTCTTCTTTGTTGACGATTTTACGCTCATTAGGGGGAAACACGTGTCACAGGACACCTGGGGAGCGCAGTCGTTATAGTAGCCCACCCTTTTTTGGGGCAGAGCGTTAGCTACTCGGAGATGATACACACCAAGGTAGAGTCTCTACACCTTGATACATACTACAGCAGTAATTCGGACTCACGTGGCAGCATCACGAAAAGATGTTTTCGCGCTTTCCCTCTTTTTATGAGTCTATTAGATAATTCAAAATTATTTATGAGTTTTAAATAATTCAAAAATTTTTATGAGTATTAAATAATTCTCAATTTTTATGAGTCTAATAAGTAATTCTCAATTTTTATGAGTATATTAAATATTTCTAATTTTTTCATGAGCCTATTAAATAATTTTCATCTTTTATGAGTCTATTAAATATTTCTAAATTTTTTATGTCTAATAAGCAATTCTCAATTTTTATGAGTATTAAATATTTCAAAACTTTTTATGAGCCTATTAAATAATTTTCAATTTTTTACGAGTCTATTAAATAATTTTCATCTTTTATGAGTCTATTAAATATTTCTAAATTTTTGTCTAAAAATATTCTGGTAATGTCAATATATGAGTCTATTAAAGTAATTCATTTTCTCATATAGCTATTAAATAATTTTCATTTTTTGTATTTTTTGAGGTATATTAAATATTTCTTAATTTTTATGGGTATTAAATAATTCTCAATTTTTAACGAGTCTATTAAATAATTCTCCAGAAGTTAAGTAGCCTACACAGGGAGAAGACGAAAAACAGCTGACGCAATACTTGCGTCATCGTTTATGTTACCATTAACTATTGAAAACCACTTGACCGAAAGCTCTCTAGTCCGCATAAAATAAGGTGAAACCGACGTGACCACCGTCACCTGCTTCCTTCAGAGGCAGGAGGGGTCGCATGCGAAGCGAGGAAGGGTAAATGATGATGCATACTGAGTCGCCAGCTTAGGACACCTGGATAAACAAGGGTGGAGGTGGAGAAGCAGAGGAGGGTGCAATAAAACACCTGGTCGTCAGGCTTCGGGTGGGAGGAGGGCTTCTATGCAGGAAATGCCAAATGAGACAGCACTTTTCACCGGGACTGCAATCAATTGACAATGCAAGGCAACTGGTAAATCATGTAATTCACACCTATTTACAGCTCCGTTGAAGTAAATACGTCCACCCATATACTGAGAGAGAGAGAGAGAGAGAGAGAGAGCATTCAAATCTTACCGTTAATCTTTGACGAAAACAAATTTGGAGGTACTTGGGTGCGTTAAACGTCAAAGAAGGAATTTTGAGTGTGAAAACTCCCATGGTTAAGACAATAGTTTTAAACTTATGAGCCAGTTTTTCTAACAAAAATATAAAAACGAATAGTGAATAAGGGGCTTGACGAAGAGGAAAGGAGAAACTGATAATGGAGAGAGCAAAAGAGAGAAAAATAAAGTACATGATAAACATGAGAATTCTACTTGGGATTAAATGTCAAAATCGAACGTAACAATCAATTTTAGAGAGTAGGGGAGGTACAGATAACGAATTGAGGGTAGAGACTGACAGTAAAAGAAGATACAAGATGCAGATGGATCAGTCCAAATTGTAGTAATGTAAACTCTTAGAACTTTAGCTAAGGTCTCTGGTACCACATGTTCACGGAGATACCCTAACTTGAGTGCAGTTGTATGCCCACAGAGGAGTAATTTGAAAGATAGTGAAAACAGATGTATTTTGAAAGATAGGGAAAACGGATGCATTTTGAAAGATAGTGAAAACAGATGTATTTTGAAAGATAGTGAAAACAGATGTGAGGCAAAATTACCTGCTAAGATAAAACAATCTAGGTAATATGAGCATGTCAGCAAATTAAAAGAAGGATAAATGGAGAAGACTATAAGCTAAAAACAAACATATAGGTCCCAACACATTACTGGAGCACTAAAGCATAGTCTGTTATGGGGATTGCAGTGTATTTCTCTCATTCTGAGGGTATACGACGCCCAACTAAAGCGGTGGGTAAGAAAAAAAAAAAAAAACAGTCCCAGTTTAAGAATGAAAAAAAGACCAAAGAGAGTGGTATAACCCCCACGTGTGAACTCTAAAAACGAGTAGTATGAAGATGGTTCTTATGAAAGAATACTATACGTTATGTGGGACAGTCTACCCTACAAACAAATTATATTCATGGTAGGTTAAACTTTTTGTCACAGACTTCTTGGATAGCAAAGTAACCACTAAGCCATTGTGTGAAGTACATGTCGGTCTATGAGAAAAGACGACTTTGAACAGCCCATTTCTAACGATCACGATTAAAATGACAAAGAGGAAATAGCAAAACCAGTACAGAACGAGAGTAGGTCTGAGGGATATGAGTAGGGCACGAGACAGGCTAATGTAGCATGTCAGCTGATTTCACGGTGCTGGTTGAGGATATTGCAAATCTACAAAGACTTGTCAACAAGTTAAAAATTATTATTTTGGAGAGGAGAAAAATAATAAATGATGGGTATTAGTGACGTAAGGGACTATAATCAGAGAGAGGAAGAGATGGAAACTCTCTCTTAGCGGCAATTCTTTTTATAAATGCTTAGGCACAAACAAAATAATGCCTATTCTGTTATTGTTTGAGTCCAGCTCACCATTGAGACTAATTTTTTTTTAACCAGAAAGACACATGCTTATACTATGGAATCCACACTGCCGTAATTACATTGTTGTATATTAAAAATCCACAATTTTGTCAATAAGATATAATTATGGTAAAAGTTAAAAACAAAGACGTTCGAACAAAGAATCTGTTTTCGCCGTTTACAAATACGTATTACAAATTTCTGATGCAGCTGTGGACTATTAATATGCATACATGTTTATCCTGAGATCTGGCCGTTGCTGGTCCGCTGTACTCGGTAGAAAGAAGGCTCCTGATAAACATATACACGTGTCGATGCCACATGTATCGAATAATAATAAAAAAAAAAAAAAAAAAAAACGCGGGGGAGGGGAGGGGAAATGCAGATCTGACGTAAGCTGGAAACATGATGTCACCTTGTAAGGTCAAAGGCACTTTACTTATATTACCGAAGCTTAATTCTTCAAACAAAAACAAGTTCTCTCCTTTTGTTGGTTATGTTACTGCAAGATAAGCATTTTGCAATTAGGGAAAAATCAATTGAAAAATGCAGATGAGAAACACCACAAAAACAAGTAGCGTGAGAGGCAGGAGCATACCATAACCAAATATGTGGCGAATAATCATGGAAATAATGATCTTGCTAACACGGAGGTGCAATCCTCTCTCTCTCTCTCTCTCTCTCTCTCTCTCTCTCTCTCTCTCTCTCTCTCTCTCTCTCTCTCTCTTAATTATTTATACTATGCACTATACGTAAACACTCTTTTGATTTTATCAAGAAGTTGAAAGTCTCTCTCTCTCTCTCTCTCTCTCTCATTTTATCTACCTTGCAATATACTCTTTGATTATATTAAGAAGCTGAAAGTCTCTCTCTCTCTCTCTCTCTCTCTCTCTCTCTCTCTCTCTCTCTCTCTCTCTCCCTAAAAAAAATAAATAAATAAAATAAACACTTCTGTTGTGAGACAGCCAAATGCGGATTTCGAATGGAAAAATTGCACTTGAAACTATTTTGTTCTTAAGAGCACCAGTTATCTTAGCAAAGACGCCTTAAGAATATCTTCTTCAAACTGAAACACCTGCAGTGTTCGCTTATTCGAGGAACATCTGTTGCAGGCACGAAGGCATGCAAGGGCTCAAGTTTGCATGCTAGGGCATATACCCACTGCATGCTAGGGCATATACCCAGGGCTAAATGGGAAAACAGACAAGCCGGCAAATTCTTCATATCTTCAAAGCCCTTTTTATCTTCCTTTTATTAAGTAATAAAAACCCTCTTAACATTCGCTTTACTTTTTATACGTCTTCGACGAAGTTTCGTACACATCCCTAATGTGAAGAGATTTTACTTACGGCTAAAAGCATCATTACCGTAAGGAGAGACGAAAGGAGTATATAGTGGGAGCGGGTGATGACCTTAACGGAGCCTCTTAGAGAGAGAGAGAGAGAGAGAGAGAGAGAGAGAGAGAGAGAGAGAGAGAGAGTTCCAGACAGCAGCATCTGGCCGACTCTGCTGACCCGGTCAAATCCAAGGTATTCATAAGATTAGTGAACCGTCCAGGTTACTAATCCGCCGTATTTCTGGTAAGATGTTTTGAACGCCTCTTGAAAACCAGTTTTTGTAAACAGAGTTGTCTTCATTCTTAATGACACGTGGTTTCTGTCGCCTGAGCAGAACGAGGCAGTTAATCATTTTCTTTGCAGGACCGAATAAAAGGTAGTATTTCCATTGTGGCTATTCTTATCAGCCCAAATCTACGGTTTGCCTATATTCCCACGAGCGGCTTTCGAATGCTCTTGAACGCACATGTAGACAGTTTGGAGCACATTATACATACTAAGTAAACATACTGAATTTACATTTAAAATTCCGGTTGACCAGCCCCGTTTTACGAGTAGAAACGTCCGATACTGCATGCAAAAATATTGAAAATGTCTTAAATAAAAAATAAACATGTCCTAGTTTCATGCAACGAACTATTTACCTCTGAAGCAACAAAGAGCATTCTTTAGACCCAGATAAAAACCCCAGCCAAATTAGGGGCTCTCCTGAGTGCAGAGATACCCATAGCCATAGTCGTTGAAGGTAATAAAGGAGTTGTTTAACCGAAAGACTAATCATTTCAGTAAAAAGGAAGGGTTCACTTAATCTGTCTCTATTTTAGCCTCTAAAGTACGAGTTCCTTTTTCGTTTCCGGATATCTCTCATGTTCTTCTTCCATGGAAAAGTCACCCATACGGGGAAGAATTGTAAATTCATAAATATGGTTTCTGTCGGACTTTCAGGCCAATCGGATTCGTTTCACATACAAAACTTAAAATAACTATGTATTAGACCATTCATGGACAAATATATACTAGACAGATCATCCAAAATCGTCCTCACTGTCTGGTTGTCAGGAAAGGATAACCTTTCAAAAGAACAGCAAGTATACGTTTGCCCGCAGGGACGAGGTGGAGGGTCCTCAGTTGGGTTTCAGTGCCCACACACCCTGTGCCCCACCTTGGGAGTATGGATAATCTCTCTCTCTCTCTCTCTCTCTCTCTCTCATAAGCCGCCGAGATGGGGCTAAAGCGAAGCAAAGCTACTGTAGACTCCATGCCTTCCTATAGCAAATTTACCCGCCAATTTCTTTGTGAGTTGCGTTTTACTGGATTCATTTTATACTCAGATGACTCAAACATTCATATTATATCTAGGGCATAAAATTATAACTAACTTAAAAATCATGCTTAAACTTTTCCTTCTGGGTCAGCAGTTATTGCTTACACAAACCCTGGACGAAAACTGAATAATTTGACTCACGGTTAACACCCGCACACTATAACTAATTAATAGCATCTCTCTCTCTCTCTCTCTCTCTCTCTCTCTCTCTCTCTCTCTCTCTCTCTCATGAGCCGCCGAGATGGTTCTACACGAAATAGAGCTACTATAGATTCCTTGCTTCACTTTTGAAAATCTATCTCCTGTTCGTTACTTTCGTATTCTGGTGTTGCAAAGGTGTTCTTTTTTCTTTCTTTCTTTTTTTTGAGCCATTTCATTTTTCATTCTGATGAGGCAAACATTCACACTGTATCTAGGGCATAAATCATAACGAACCTAAATTATGCCTAAACGTTTCCTTCAAACCAGCCAAAATTTTCAAAAACCCCATGGTATAACTCCACTTCCCTGCCGTAAGCATTGTTCTTAGGCGCCTGTCGTTATATACGTCGTAAGGCCGGGATTCCATTTCATTTTTCATTCTGATGAGGCAAACATTCACACTGTATCTAGGGCATAAATCATAACGAACCTAAATTATGCTTAAAAGTTTCCTTCTCACCAGCCAAAATTTTAAAAAACCCCATGGTGTAACTACACTCCCTACCGTAAGCATTGTTCTAAGGTTAGCGCGCCTGTCGCTTATATACGTCGTAATGCCGGGATTCATCTTCGTCCTTTTCTTTTCTGGGCGAACACTGAATCATCTGACTATTATCTGATTAACAATCGCACACATTAACTAATACACAGAATTCTCTCTCTCTCTCTCTCTCTCTCTCTCTCTCTCTCTCTCTCTCTCTCTCTAAATTGAATAAACATATGACTTCGGAAATCAGACTCAATCAGCAACCACATCAATCTAGATCTCACATGATCAAACAATCTATCATACCAATCACAGCTCAGGTTTATGACAGCCGAGCGGCTACTATTTCGAATTCAGCGATAATCAACATTTTCAAAGACAAGTCACCCACTGCTTCGCTATCGACACTTCTACATAAGGGGACCTTGTTCCATTAAGCTGGAATCTGGTGATATAGTAGATTTACATCAGCCGTGCATTTGATGTCTTGGCCAGACCCTTACGACGCTCCTGATTGGCTGTTGATGAGCCAATGACAGGGCTGGAAACTCTCAGCCGCTCTCGAGAGTTCATATAGGCAAGATGTATGTTCCACCTACCTCTCATGAGGGATATGTCTTTCAAAAGTATCCCTCAGGAGAGGTGGAACATATATCCTACCCGTGTGATCTCTCGAGAAAGACTGAGAGTTTCCAGCCCTGTCATTGGTTATCAACAGCCAACCAGGAGTTTAGTAAGGGACGGGTCTAGACATCAAATGCACGGTTGATGTGAATCTACTATAGTGAGTCATTCCTGAAATGTCACCAAGTTATCAATTAGGTAACTACCATTTACGAAGGCAATGTTTTTCTGGTGGTAAGACTCTGCTGCCCCTCAATCATCTCGTGCATTTATACCACCTACAGTTCGTTTATATATTTTAAAAGGGCCTCTATAAAGATTCTATACACTTGATATGGCAAGAGGACAAATTTAGTAACTGGAATATTCCTTGTTTCTCGACTCTGTTATTTCTGAAGTGTAATGAAGGCGTTAGTACCATCAGCCTTTACAATGAATATAAGGAATTCGCAGTAAAAAGAAAGATAAGTAAATAATACTACTATTAAAGTCTCTTTGGCATCATCCTAGAAAAATAAAATGTAAACAAAATTACACGTTAACAAATCCGAACTTCTGCTGCCCTCAGAGCAAACTAATTAGGAATTCACGTCCTATAAAATAAATGTATTTTAATTTTAATTCATTATAATTGCATCTGGATATTCCATTGTTCACTGCATTCTTAGATTCACCAAGATGTATCCCCTCGGGCTAACTCCCAGATCGGATTGTTGGTCACCCGACAAAATCACCTTAGGTAACCTTCAAAGAGTGTGACTATTACTTCTAACTAATCTACTATCATTTCTAACTAACAAACGACCAGTTAGTTACCACAACGTTCACTCGGGCCAGGGTTAAGACGTGGTAGTGTTCCAAGCTCCGGGTGAAGTAATTACTGTGATTTCTCTCTCTCTCTCTCTCTCTCTCTCTCTCTCTCTCTCTCTCTCTCTCTCTCAGCACTCATCTCCCACGTTCATCCCGAGCAAAGCCTGGGAGATCTGGGTACGCTTTCTTAAATCCGCTGTGACTGTTGAACTAATCAGTGAATCATCATCAGGTGGTTAAGCGACTGTAGTGGGTTATAGCCAGAGAGAGAAATAGAACATCAAATCCCAATTTAAGAGGCAGAGATCTTAACAAAAGCAATTTCTACCTCCACATGGAGCCAATCATTCGTCAGATATTCATTGGGTTGTGCTTGCGTGCAAGTTACAAATAAGAAATATTAGGGTTTCATAGGAAATATATAAAGTTACAGAATGTCTTCCTGATGTCACTCCCTGTCAAGAGGAAGACCTAAGCTACAAACCTCCAAACAAGAAAGGTGTTAATGTACATTTCCCAAGAGGGGTGGGTACACCCTAATATTATAAATAAAGGTTGGAGGAAGCTACACGTTCAAATGATTTATGGGAAATGGT
>NC_061107.1:99992382-100017382 GCF_015104395.2 Macrobrachium nipponense
ATTATTATTATTATTATTATTATTATTATTATTATTATTATTATTATTTTATTATTTATTATTATTATTTATTATATTATATCCACCCACCATACCTTCAGCCGACAAGGTGGCCTAATTTTCTCGTCTAGAAGATTCTAAATCTCAAATAAAATATTCTCCACCTCCACTTCAAGCATCTTGCCATAATCCACAAAGACTGCGATTTCCGAGCGCTACAATTTCCACGCAGATCCGAAATTTTCTTTAAATAAATTGTAAAATTTGAGAAGGTCCAAAGCACTAATTCCTACTAATTACCAGTTTCAAAATATCAAAGAAATCTAAACGGTCAAATTACTAAATGTAATAAAAAAAATCCCAAAGCATCAAGAAGCAAGGATAAGGCAACCCAAAACGAAAAGAGAAATCACAAAGAAGAATTTCCAGGCTATTTTTACAATTAATGACTGACTATCCAAGAATTCAACCCTACTGGGCAGATCACACAAGGTTTTAGCCGCAAAAGTATTCAAATTTATGCAAATCTTTTGATACGATACAGAAGCTTTGCATCCAGCTATGTGAGTTGCGCTTGAATGCATTTAATACTCTTGATAAAAAGAAAAAGAAAAAAACATATATAACAACTATGTAAAGGCACATAAAAGTATGAAAAAAACGAATTACCAAATCACCAAGAAAATATAGCTGTAAAAGTGTACACCCACACAAATTATATATATATATATATATATATATATATATATATATATATATATATATATATATATATATATATATATATATATATATATATATCACCAAGGATACTCAATGCATTCTAAAACAATTTTCAGAAGTGGAAGCAAAGCTTCAGTATCATCTCAAAGAGATCTGAGAGAACATACGAACGGTAGGTAAAAAAAAACCAAGAGTGACGAAACCCTGAACAGCAAACCACAGAAAACGGAAGAACTGCAGAATCCCAAATACATCGGTTAATGGAAAACCCGACGAGGGCGAACACGCGTTGGGACGAGGTCTAAAAGAATCATGAGGACATTCCGACGTGCCTTTTTCCCCAGCAGAGGTAATCGCTTCCTTTCCCCTTTTCCCTCCGGATAATCCCCTTTTCAGAGACGCACAAATCCTTCGATGCGTAGGATGTACACGTTCCGTACCCATACCCTCCAGGTAATCCCCTTTTCAGAGACCGCACAAATCCTTCGATGCGTAGGATGTACACGTTCCGTACCCATACTCAAGTCTATTCTTCCTCCATACAGAGGAGGGTCAACTTCCAATCTGTCGAAGTTCTCTTCATGGGAGAGGCCCCTCGCTCGAGTCTATTTCAATCCCAGAGACCTCTTACTCTTGTACACACCGTATCTGCCCTATTTCTCTCTGAGGCCAGAAACGGCGTATATGGCTAGATGAATCAGGGTCAAGAGTCCATTATATTGTCAATTATCCTGAGCATGCGGGTATAATTCTAAACTCTATATTTATATTTATTTATTTATTCATTCATTCTACTAGAAGGCGAAGGTTCTGTGATTTATTCTGTAGGTATAACACAAGGATACATTTTACATTTTTGTTCATTCTATAGACGTTTTATAAATTATGTATGCATGTACACAGATATATATTATATATATATCTATATATATAATATATATATATATATTATTTAGGTATATAGTATAGTATATATATATATTATATACGAGATATTATATATATAATAAGTATAATATATCTATATAGATATATATATATATATATATTATATATATATATATATATTATATATATATAGATATATATATAGATATATATATATATATATATATATCTATATATATCTATATATATATATATATATATATAGATATATATATATATATCTATATATATATAACACCATATATATATATATATATATATATATATATATATATATATATATATATATAGGTGTATATGTATAAATATGTGTGTGTGTATTATGTCTTTCTGATATTCTCCTGATGTAGTTTCGAACCCTGCTAGGACGTTAGAATTTAAGAGGATATTGTGGTTACTGCAACTGCACATACATTTCGGATGCTATAGGCAATGCAGGTACCGTGTAGCCCATATGTTACAGATGAAATCCCTGGGGAATTTGTGAATGACCAATTCGCTTAGAAACATTTGATCCCTAAACACGTTTAGTACTCAAAACGGCAAAGCAGTTATTAATCTACTTTCGTCGTGCTTAGTACTAGCCCCGAGGGGGTCAAATGTGTCGCCGTGTTTAGTACTATAGTAGATTCACATCAACGGTGCATTTGATGTCTAGGCTCGCCCCTTACGACGCTCCTGATTGGCTGTTGATAAGCCAGTCACAGGGCTGGAAACTCTCAGTCTCTCGAGATAGTTCACATGGGTAGGATGAATGTTCCACCTCTCCTGAGGTATACTTCTTTCAGGAGGTGGAACATACATCGTGCCTACGTGAACTCTCTCGAGAGATCAAGTTTCCAGCCCTGTCATTGGCTTATCAACAGCCAATCAGGAGCGTCGTAAGGGACTGGCCTAGACATCAAATGCCCAGTTGATGTGAATCAACCATAGCCCCTCTACGATTGAATGCACTTTGGGACATTTGATACTAAACACGGGCAAAACAGTGTAGATGCATCACTGTTTCCCCGCGTTTAGTACTAGCTCTTGGGGATCAAATGTTCCTAAGCTCATTTCACTTCTGTAGTTCACTTTGTATAATTGGTATAATTGTCAGAGTATTAGGTTTCACAGTTCCGCACTGAATTCCGGAGTTAATATATGTTGGTTCAGTTCCTTTTCTGTTCCGGGGGTTATATCACACATCATAATCTGGAAGACATCAATTCAGAAAGATTGTAAATTCTGCAGGATACTTTTGTGGGAATACAAGAGGAAAATAATTCAAAATCTTAAGGTTTTGGTCGCTGGGCATTGTTAATAATGACACTTTTAATATCTGGCTCAATATCTTTAATCCAACTCCCCCAAGTAATTCTACCTGAGAATGGCAATTTCTAAGGTACGCCAAAGCCCAGGTATGTTTGCTGTTCGGTGGATATATATTGTCGAGTTTCAAAGGGATCTTATCGAAAGCCATACTTGCTACTTGTGTCCAGGTCGACTCCACTCTTCCTTCACTCAAAAATCGACCTTCAACTCTTGCAAAGCCACTCTTCCTTCACTCAAAAATCGACCTTCAACTCTTGCAAAGACTTGCTTTATTTCCCGTTTAACGCTGGTATTCGCAATGAGTTCCTTCTCCCTCCCTTCCCATCACTCAACATCAGTTCGATTTGCGTAGTCACCTTTTAAGCCTTTCTCCTTCAAAGCTCTTAGACCTAATCCCATATTTTTCTGACGCTCCTCCATTGACTCAGCAGTTATGATAAAACTATCTGCAAACAGTGAACCCAACAGCTTTCCTCTTCCAGTCTCTTCACTTCACATCCATCAAGACAGCAAATAATACACGAGCTTAATCACTTCAGCCTCTAAAGCTTCTTGTCTATTGGCAGTTTGATTTCATCGTTATTGGTCTATAAAATATAATTTTTTATCGCCCATTAAAGAACACCTCTCTACCCCATACGTTGCAAGTGCTATTCTTGTCTCTGGCGAACACGAAATATAAAATTAATTGTCTTTCATAATCGCATTTCACTGACGTTCACTCGCTCTGAAAGTTCAGCATTGTATCTGCTTAACGATAATTCCCATTTAACACTGATATCACTTCGAAGGCAACACTTCTAGCACGGCTGCAATAGCTCCCTTACTGATTCATTCTCCAAAAGACTTCATACTTTGAAATTCCATACCCTGTGGTTCGCAAATTTCATTTTAAATATCTTCTTGTTAGCTATCTCCATTTCATGTCTTCTACTGTTCATTAATCCATGGAAATGTTAGGTTTCACTATACATTTCTGTTTTCCTTCTTTCCGTTTTCAATAGTGATTGTATTTCATTCATTATTTACTTGACTCTCCTCAATGTGTGTGAGTTGTCAGAGAGAAAGGGTATTTATAATAATATAATCTAATGCTGAAAAATAGTGCACTTAATCAACCACACCAACAGACGGCCTTAGGTATTTTTCACGAGTGCCAAATCTAATAATAAAAACGTCAAAATCCTGTTACACCCTATTCAGGCATCAAGTCGAATACACATACAAGTGACTTGATTGACCGCGAAAAAAAAGAAAAGTCTGCACTTCGAATAAAATTTTACACATAATTACAATAATGGAACTTCCAAGTCCAACAACCGGACTGACCCACGTCCCATCCAAACACCCGTTTCTCTATAGCTCCTTATTCTCTTTTTATTCTCCCTCTACTTCAACTTTTCCCATTCGCCATATCCTCATCGTGTGAAGGTTATCCAAAACAGCAACTCCCTCCTACCCATCCACCCGTCCCCCCCCCCCCCCCCCCCCTCCCGCCGTCCCTCCCAAGCCACACACCACCCTCTCCCTCCACAATAGCACCGATGCAAAGGTACTCGAAAACTTCATCTCTTCTCTCCTCCCTCTGCTCACAATGGGCCAGGGATGTCACAGATAAACACTTGAGAAACTACCGCACCTTGAAAACAGAGGGGCTTGGGTAGGGGTGGAAGAGAGAGAGAGAGGGGAGTGGGGGTGTGGGGAAGGGATCCTCTTGAGACATCTCAAGCAATGTTCCTGGCAAAGACACGACTCGAATAGCAATGACCTCTTCTTGACCTAACGCAAGACGCTACAAGGGAGAAAAGGTACCAGCGCTGCGCGTGACGTCATTGCGCAGTGAAACAAAACCCTTTGCAACGTTGTTATAAATCAAATCGCCTAAGATTAGTGAAATGAAAAATACAGTCAGCTTTATTTGAAACCGCTATTATCTTTAAGAACTCTTTGTCGCATCAAATTCGGAAAATTCAACGACGCAAACTGTTTAAAAACTACTACTAATGAACCTTTCTTTTTGCATTTAATGCGACATAGAGTTCTTGAAAATAATAGTGGTACCAAATAAAGTTGGTAGTACTTTTTATTTTACTAATCTTGGGGATTTGATTTATAACAATCTTATTCTTTAGGGAAACCGACCAATATCAAATCCTCGTTACATTAATATACTACAATAATCAAAGAAACAGAACCCCAAAATCCCTAGAGAACCACAGGAAATAGCACAGAGAGAGAGAGAGAGAGAGAGAGAGAGAGAGAGAGAGAGAGAGAGAGAGAGAGAAACCCTGTGTTGACAAATCTCTTGCAAATATTATTTCTGTAAGCACAATTTATACTATCTGGCTACTGGACTTTTTTATTACTAGACAAGGGCATTAGCCTGCCCATCACATTGGCATTAATAGAATGTGGACATTTCCAGATAAGAGGTGCGAAGATTCCTTAAAAAAAAAAAAAATCCAAAGGAAAAAACCATTTAGTCTCAAGGTTCCGTCTGGTCTGAAGGAGAATTGAACCCACACCTCTAGCGTTATTCGTCGGGACGAGGTCGAGATGTCGACAGTCTGGTGAGTGGTCGATCTGGTGTGTTTTTTTTTTTTTTTTTTTTTTTTTTTTTACGTTGTGGAATATAACTATTCCTACCAGAAGCGGACTGAAATCTTCTTTTAATGTAATACCAAACTTTTCTTACCCATTATCTTTCATTCTGGTCACGCCAATATAAAATCCTCAACCTTCAATTTAAAAAAAAAAAAAAAAAAAAAAAAAAAATCTGGTCCCTCAGTCTGGGAAGACAATATAACAGAAAATTGTCGTTCCGGTGATTTCCTAGACCAGAGGGTTATGGCAATCATATGTATTCATATTTCTTCCTTTATATCTTGCTTTCCTACTGTATTATAAAACCGAATAACTTCGAGGCAGTATATACGGTAAAGACGGTCTTTGTATATAGAACAAATGTAATGAAAGCAAACCTCTCAAAAAAAAAAATTTAATTAATAATAAAATGCCGTAAAAAATAGAGACGTGAAGTGAGGCTTTCAACTCTTGGTTAAAAGGATTAAGCAGGGATGCCCTACTTTTTAGTTTTCTGTAAAAGAACACTATCAAGACGGGTCTGTCTGTCCGCACTTTTTCTGTCCGCTCTCGGACCTTAAAACTCCTGAGGCGCCTTTTTTAATAGTTAAAATTATTTCTCACAATGTTCAATTGATTCCGGCAAATGAAACAGAGAATATTTTCGTGTCGCCGTGCGGACCAAATGACACAGCTGAGAACATCACACTGTCCACATTCAGTGGTTTTATTAATATCTATGTAAAGTTTTCGCAATGTGACTGATAGAGGCGCTACGTGAATTAAATGTCAATAAAGACGAAAATATAGAAACGATCACTCCGAAGAGTCAAATCAGGGTTAGTCCAGCATTGACGAGAGAGAGAGAGAGAGAGAGAGAGAGAGAGAGAGAGAGAGAGATAATAATCGGAAATCAATGTATTTCTAATTGAAGTATTTTTTTTAAATCCCTCGAAGCTAAAAGCTTGCAAAAAAAAAAAAAAAAAAAAAAAAAAAAAAAAAACAATTCCGAAGTCTATGTATTATCGCTGAGCGGATCAATTCTCAGAAACACGCTGAATCTTATAAGAGGGCAGAGGAATGAATATCCCAAAATAAACCATAAATAAATAAATAAAACGCAGAGAGCTCTCAATATTATACAAAATTAGCCAATCAGAATACAACCCATACATATTAGGAGTAACTACACTTAAGAAAAACATAAAACATTAAAACGAAAAATATTCTCGGGGTCTTCCTGGTTGAGTTTGTTTACAGAACTTGACGAAATGATTTTCTAAACACAAGGCTGTTTATGTCCAATCCTCTCTCTCTCTCTCTCTCTCTGAGTAAGCCTCCAAGCAATAATTGGAATATGAAGACACTAAGTGATTCACGTGGAGTGGTAGAAGGAAATAACAAGAACTTTTTCGTAAAACTATAATTCTGAGAGTTCCAAAAACTTAGACTTTACATGGTAACAAACAAACAAACAAAAATAAAATAAAAAATACAAAAAATAAAAAGTTTGTCCCTATCTTTCCTCATTCCTGAACTTGAACTTATATGCCCTTTCCTCACACCTAAACTGGTATACAAGTTGTATTCGAACTTGGTTTTTCTTCTTCTTTAGCTCTTCCACAAAGCTTTGCACAACCTCGTAAAAGATTAGGGACCCCGGGATCATGAACTCAAAGCTGAGAAAAGCTTGGAATATGCGATCATTAATCCCTGTACGTACAACCAAGGACCTTGCGTACAACAGTTCACAGTCCAACAAGCGTAAAAATGTAGACCCTGTAGTGAAATACTTCAAAAACAACAATTAAATAACTGCCGAGTGATTTGCTAGCTCTGCTACATAAATAGTTTTTAACCCGATTACGTTATCAGCTGAAGACTATCGGACGTTGTAGCACCATAAGCTTTCAAACGAAGCATCGTGCACCTGGCAACGATCAGCATCCCTGTAACGATAACGCAATAACGTGGGTCATTTGATGGTTTTTTGGCCTTCAAAGGGTGACGTCACAGTGGCCGCCCTATAATTAACATTGCTTACTCATTCGATTACCTAAGGATGTCTCTCTCTCTCTCTCTCTCTCTCTCTCTCTCTCTCTCTCTCTCTCTCTCTCTCTCTCTGTACAACATTGTGCCGTGAGCGGTATCTTATAGGAAAGATTTTTTAAAACTTTTCTTTCGAGTCGCAATTCATTTTGAAATGCACAGAAGGGCTGTTGTCAATTATTAATTAAAATTCGGTGTTAAAGAATAGTATCAAACACAATACCAAGCAATCCACTTCAGAAAGTTTCCGACCAGTTTTTATGACCTTTCTTATTTCTGAGGTTCTGGATAATTTGAGTTTTTTTTTTTTTTTTTTTTTTTTTTTTTTTTAACCCTTGGCGCAGTGTTATTACTTTTGCTGGTGGTGGCGTTTCTTGAGGAATACTCATAATGTTAGGCCAATCTGGAGAGGTTTAACGAATTCACTCATAACACTTCAATAAGAGGACATGATGGCCCGCTAATCCTACAACGACAGCATATGTTGATGACCTAAGGTGTCAATTTTGAAAGTGACGGTGTTAAGATTTTCATAAAAATCTCATCAACTTTTATGGTTCTCTCTCTCGTAATTTCAAGCTTACTAATGGACCACCCAAACAGCCTTTTCCTTAATGTTATAAAATACTCGGAAAAGAGAAAAATTTCACTACAGTTCTCATTCGATAAAATAAAAAAAATATCTATCTAGAACATGAAAATGTTTTTTCCATAGAGAGAGAGAGGAGAGAGAGAGAGAGAGAGAGAGAGAGAGAGAGAGACTAATTTGAATGAAAAAAGACAGAATCATTCAGGTTTCTCCGTGAGACTGCCATCAAAGAGTTCCTATCTCTGCAAAGACTTCCTCGCAGGCCAAGCGACCAATCCCGGAAGCCAACATAAACACGCCCCCTTTGATACACAAAAGCATCCATTAGCCTTCTCTCTTACGAGGCTAATGGGGTCCAATCTCTTCTCGCAATCAACCACTTAAGTATGCCCTTATTCCCCCGACAACTGGTTCCATAACTTCTCTCTGAATATCCTTAAAGGTCATTTAAGGAGGAGGCACGACTAGATACCCACCTTTACAGAGGCCTGAGAAAGCTCTGTTTGCGCCCAGGGGTTCCAATATTGAAACTCGAGAGCTAAAACTGGCTCTCTCAAAATGAATGAGTTGAGTAAAGAAACACTTTAAATCCGTCAACATGAGTTCAAGCTTTAATAGCTGCTAATTGAGGCATCATTAGGACTTGTCTAAAATAGAAAAAAAACTGAAATTCAACTCTAGTGAACTTCAAAAACCATTAATTAAACTAACGATAAAACCTTCGCTAGGCAAGCTGCTTAACGGACGCTAAGACTTACCACAATGTTGCCTAAGTTCAACATTTTTTTTAAATCAATTAAGGTACAAAAATTCCACACCTAAAAAATACTAACATCTTGAACTCGGTAAATGATTACTTTATGGAAAACGATGCAATACTTAAACGCAATTTACAAAATTACTAAAACTCTTTCCAGACCCATTTTACATCTCAAATTCAACTCCTTTAAATCTCCTGTATTTGACAAAACGATACTGCTCACTTGAGCTGTCCCATATGGTTCTGGGCTCTAACCTACTCTGCTTCTCCAGTCTAACTTCCCATCCATACTCTAGCAAACGATTTAAACATTCATATTTCTAATACATTTTTTTACAAGTTATCTATTGTCGTTCGCGTCAATAATGATTATTTCACGTGAACGATATTTACATTGTAAGTCTCACAACCGATGGGCCTAGACTGGAGGAATTTCATTGCTCACTCAGCACCAAAATACACGTTCTTTACTTCCATAATCGGATCGAAACAGGTAAGTGTACACTATAGCCTATACCTGGAACTCTGCTAATATTCTTATCAAGTTGTTTTCATTTTTGAATACGAAACAGAAATGACTGAATTTACATCTAAAAACTCAGGTGTTGTCTGAATAAGTTCTATTCTTCATACTTAATACTGATACTACATTACTCTGGCCTTGCATCTTCACTAAATATTGTTTACCTAGGTTTCCACTTCTAGTCTCCTTATTCTATTTTGGCCGCTGTTCCTTTAAGGATGGAGTTCCAGAGAGTCTGAATAAGGACTCATTGGTCAAGTAATTATTTTTTCTTTTTACATCTAAACCTTGGAATCCACTCCCTGCCTCTTTTTTCCGATATTATCCTATATTTCTAACTGCTTCCTGTGGGGTAAGGTCCCAAACAACTTCTCCCTTCTTCTCTTTCTTGTTTCGATCATGACTAAACTAGACAAGAGCTGTAATTTACGGTCGTCTTCAAGGGAACTGCGTCTCTACACTGCCCCGCCCTCTTCCTTGCCCATGCAAGCAAGCACCACAAGCGAGACCACTTCACCCTTTTATTTATAACGCCAAGATAGCGACCTCTGGCGTCGTTTGCTCTATGAGCAGTTTTTCCATGTTTATTTAAACCGATCTCTCCGATTTCTTCTTTCTTAAGATCACTGCAACTTTTAGACTTAGAACAGTCTTGTACGAAGTTGCTGAAGGACAGCAATTCTCTCAAGAAACCAGTCCAAGTGGGCATTTACGGGTGGAATAAAGGTCAAGTTTCACTCTTCTGAATATTTATCGGCATCAATCATGAAGTTACTGTCTGGCAGGATCTCTGGATCCTGCTGTTTGGGAAGTCACAACATCCTGCTACGTAAGTGTTTGGGTACAACAAAATTAGCTACACCCTCTGCATGCTAAAGGTCTTGGTTTTCACTTATTCAGAAGAATATTCCAGGTAGCGAATAAGGACATATGTGAACAGAAAAATCTATAACATGATAAATTACGCAATATTTTTTTCAATAAGAAAAAAGTAATAGTATCTATGTACATTTTAGCTTAGGAAATGTGCTACTTTTTTTCCCTTTTCATAAGATTTATTCTCAAAATGAACAACATATCAGTTATTCAAAATCCATAAATCACATTCTCCAAAACATTAACTAAACTCCAAAAAAGAACCTTCGTTTTCTTGTTATACAGAAGGTCCATTCTTTCATACTGGATCTACTGCATAATACTGACATGATGCAGATACTCTCTCTGTAATCTATACTGTACACAAACACAAATGTACTGTTCGTTACTTTGTGCAAAAAAAAAAAAAAAAAAAAAAAAAAATAAATAAATAAATAAATAAATAAATAAATAAATAAAATAAAAAATAATAATAAAAAATAAGGTTCTTCAGCCGTATTTCCTCTCCAAGTAGTATATTTTAGCACATTCTGTGCGCGAACACATTTTTCAACAGTGAACCACAGAGGGCTCTCAAAACAAAATTAGTCCACCCTAAAACTCTATACGGAATTGTTCTAGATTAATGAATTCAATTATACTGATGGGGAGATAATAAAGAGATACATTCTCTGCAGTGTTATGTTCAGTTCAAATATCGTTATATTCAATGTCCCTTTCATACAAAACCTAAACTAATTAAAACTTAATTAACTCAGCTTATTTTTCTTACACCAAGGAAGGACCAAAAAGGGAAGAGAGTCAAGAGAAGCAGAAACTGAACAAGTTTTGCCACCCAGCTCATTAACCAATAGGCTACCATTCCCTTAGGAAGCATGCATGGCCTCCAGCTCCTACAAGTAGTGTGTATATCCATGACGTCATCTCTCCCAACCCGCGAATTCATCAAGCCATCCTCTGCAATTCGCATCCTTTTCTTCTACTGCAACGTGCAGCGATTTAAAATCAAACGTAGGAATGAAAAAAAGAAAAAAAAGAAATACGGAGTTTTGCAAAGTGAAAAGGCAAACCCACACGGGCAAAAAATCCCAAGGACACCCTCAGCAAGGCAGACAGACACGCATGTCCTCCTAAAAAGCCAATCCCTACCCTAACCAACCAATTCCCACCTTCCCCCGGTATCCTACCCACCCTATCATCCACTTCCCCGGCCACTGTTCATCCATGCCGAGGCGGGGCGAAGCGCGGAATCAACCGTGGTACGAATCCTACCAGTCCCGGGTCCTTTGCATCTACACCTGAGCGAGTGAGCGTCTGGTTATTGCAATGATTCCCGGAGCACACGTGATGTGGTTAACATGGACTGCGTTTTACGAGCTATAATTCATCCACTGGACGAGTTGTGTATATACACGAGATCAGTGGGGATGCATCACGTGAAGTAATCTACTGGAGGTAAAGTTTGCGTGCATTTTCTCTCTTTATATCACATTTCCCGAAGCTTTACAGCACTTAATAGGAGCATAAAACCCTTGGCCGTACTTGAAATATTAAGAACCCTGCAAAAATCATAAGAGCAACATTTCTTTGCAACACATTACAAACTGAACCCACATTGGCTGCAAAAACTTCAAATTCATTATCTACCTGAGTCTGCTCTGATACCCTAGGCAATGTGATATGCCTGAATAAATGAGCGTGTGTAATTGCCGTAATAAAAACTCAGAAAAAAGTCTAGACTGGTTATCTTCCGAGTCCTTCGGCACATCAGAAAAATAAATAAATGAATAAATAAAACTAAATAAACAAAATTGCTGGATATGACTGGATACTAAATACCCACGTGATTGGAATGTGAGCAAATCTCATTACTGACATCTCCAAGGGACTGAGGTTGGATTCCACGCCCGTTAATACTGTTAAAAAAAATAACCCATTAAAATAAAGCGAAAAGTTTCAAATTAAACGTTATTCTTAAATAGCCAATATTCGGCACTCCTAAAAAAAAAAAAAAAAAAAAAAAAAAAAAAACACACACACACACACTCAACAACAATAACACTAGAAAGAAGTAGCCAATATCAAAAGACTGACTAATCTATGCACTCATACGACATGAAAGGTATAAATGACTTTCAAATGAAACTCAACAGGCAGTCCACTACCTACATTACGATAAATTCCTGGCGCATTAATTAAAGCCAATTACTAAAAGGGCGTGTTTGTGACAATAGCTTAATAAGGAATAGCGCAGTATTACCGAAGAGGCAAAGGTGAATATTATAAAAAGTTACCAACAATGTTTAAGGGCTAACGCATACAGCAGATTTCCTTGTAAAAAAAATTAAATAAATAAATAAAAAAAAGAGAGAGAGAGAGAGAGAGAGAGAGAGAGAGAGAGAGAGAGAGAGAGAGAGAGAGAGAGAGAAAACGGATCTCATCTGACGTCATTTATAGTTTTAATCTTTAAGTTACTATAAAAAAAATTAACAAATAAGTAAATAAAAACCGGTGCTACATGGCTTGTTATCTACGCGTCACCTGCTCCGAGGTGCTAGTAGACAGATATCGTTTATTAATGTAATTTGTTGACCACACAACCAAGAAATGGGTGTGTATAACACTTTGATCGCCGAGGGGCTAGTACTAAACACGACGTCCCACGGAGCTTCCGCCATGTAAGCGACCCGTAGATAACAACCCAAAGTAGCACCAAAGGTCTGTTTATCATTGAAGGGAATATCATCTTCCAGTGAATTATGTTAGGATATACCGAAAATACGAGAAGGATTACAGCTTCAGCAGCTGGAAAGTCAGTTTTATGCTGATTCAGTTTACTGACGAAAGGATGATTCTGGGAAAATAGCGAGCGGTACAAATTCATGTACTGAATCGCATATCTTGCTGTGCTGGTTTTCATTAGCAAACGAGTTCAAGTTATTTTTCTAAAACGTTGACCAACTTTGCTGACATGATCTACCTTTCATAGTCCTCAGAGGCACATTTTAAACCACTTCTTTAATTCGTGCTTCTACCAGTGTAACTATGCCACAAGTAAATGTGGGATTGGCTGGCCTGTATGGTGCTATACGTGGCTCCCCAAGTACCGATGAATTCTCTCTCTACAAAGCAGAGGACTCTAGTGCACCGTAACCCACTGAAAAAGATGATTCAGAAAATTGCCTCTGATTGAGAGCAATATTCCAAATAAGAGGATAAATGCCAATTTAAAGCTTTACAAATGTGGGCAAAAGGAAATTTACGAAAAAAAAAAACTTTTATAGCAAGTATAATGTAACAAGTACGCTGGAATATGCTTTTTTTCCCACAAGGTTTAATTCAGTTTCGTATCCCTTAAAATCTTGAAGTAGAACTTAGCAACTGTTTCTATTTTTTAAATTTTACACTGTACTGATGACCTCTGTATATTTCGAAAAAACTCATCAAATACCTTCAAGCAGAACCTAGCAATTATGTGCCATCTTCGTATTTTGTATTGATGATTGCCGAATATAATGTGTGCTAATCTTCTGCAAAAAGAATTTATTTTGTGAATTAGTCCTTTCGAATTTTATATTCTCATTTCTGATACTGGCGATAATTTCGACTTTTGACTATAGTAGATTCACATCAACCGTGCATTTGACATCTAGGCCAGTCCCTTACCACGCTCCTGATTGGCTGTTGATAAGCCAATGACAGGTCTGGAAACTCTCAGTCTCTCGAGAGAGTTCACATAAGCAGGATGTATGTTCCACCTCTCCTGAAAGACGACGGGCCTAGACGTCACGGTTGATGTGAAAGTGTAAGAGTTTCGCACAGGAAAAGGCGTGTTAACAGCTGCAACAGACCTATTGCAAGATCTGTAAAATGCCGAATATTAAAATGAGAGATATAAAGCGTTTTACCAAACTATGATTTTGGCAGAGCAGATGCTGCAAATTATTCGCCAGGTACAGTGACTGTGAAATTAAGTGATATTTGTGTACGTGTCTCTAAATATATATATTATATATATATATATATATATATATATATATATATATATATATATATATATGTATATATATGTATATATATGTATATATATATATTGATATATATATATATATATATATATATATATATATATAAAGCTACAAATGTCTTAATATCCAGGTCCCTCTACCTTGTTGGCCGCGTGACTTAAGGCGTCACTGCAGTCCTGAGTTTTTATCTAATCCATGGTTCGATCTCACGCGACGACGAACTTATTATCAACTAAAAAATTTCCCTTCGGTTCACATAAACTATATTATTTCCGAGGTAGAGCAAATTGGATAACAAAGGAAATTTGTAGTTTAATGCTTGTATATGAATCACGGTGCTGTGATAAAATTCATTCATATATATAAATATATATATATTTATATACACACATACTATATATATACATATATATATATATATTATATATATATATATATATATACTATATAACACTGCAATCTTAACTCACGTTACACAACTGGTGATTTTGTTGAAAAACTAACGGGGGCGGTAACGGACAAACAATGAAAACAGGTTTTCGCGGTAAAACAGTTATCCAGAAAAAAAAAAAAAAGTAAGACACTTCAGTGTCCCACACAAACCACAGCTTTTGTTATGGGTAACCAAAGGTAGTCTAATCTGGACAGAAATCGCGCTTGACCGACCAGGGTAAAGTGAAATATGCAATAACGATAACTTTCGGGGATCTTTCCTAGATAGTGACTCACCAGGGTTTTAACCCGGTATGTATCCACCTCTGCGGCGCGTTTAGTACTACAAAGCCCTTCGGAGATGATCGTCAAAACAAACAAGACTGTAAATATCATAAAGATAATGTCCCCCCCAAGCAATAGTAGTCGTAGATAACGACCCTTCGAATTTTGTTGGGGGTCATTATCTATGAAAAGATCTGCTTTCAGAACTCGTTTTTTGACAGGTCAGTCATCGAACAACTTTTTTTGTTTTAAATTATATCCCCCCCCCTCCCTCAAAAAACGTTCTTTAAAAAAAACTGCTTTAAACTCTATATATCCAACTGTCAACGAAATCGCAATTTTCAGATGACTATTACCAAAAAAATGAAGACAAACTAATTACGAAAAGATAAGTTCCTGAATATACGGGGAAGATACAGCCAGACTTCAAAAAAAAAAAAAAAGCCATAAAAACTTTTGTAAAATTTCTTAATAAAAAAAGAAACCTTTTGTATAATTCATGGCACATGTTTCGGTAAAATATCCTCACAAATACAGTAAGTAAATAAAAGACAAAATAATATCTAAAACCCACAAAAGTCTTGTTTAATCCAGTGTACACATTTCCCTAACATATATCCTCAACGAGCTAATATTCCCAAGAGCAAACAGAGCCGGGACCCTGTTACAGCTAAAGATAAACACGAACTTTTCCAACAATAAATACAAGAGGATCGCACTCCCCATAAATAGCATCTGTGATACCAGGCAAGTTATCCTGCATAAACAGTATCGTTTCTCTCTCTCTCTCCGTCACGTCAAGAAGATCAATCTTCGACTGAGGCCGGATACTCGAAATCCTTTCTGCTTGGAGAGCAGCTGAGCATCAAGCATCACTCAAAGCAAGCAACATGTTTCTACTGCTAAATAACGCCATTAGGTAACAACATGAAAGAAACTAGTACGAAAGTTATATAAAACAAGTAAAAACTACCCCGAAGTTTTTGTTTTGGAGCAATCGAGTTTCCTGTCCGGTGGTTGCTTCAGCCACGGTCCATAAAACTGTTGAGCTGCGGGCCCATGAAACTCGGCCACGATCCGGTGGTGGCCTATGTTAGCTAACTTTAACCTTAAATAAAAACAAATACCTACTGAGGCTAGAGGGCTGCAGTTTGGTGTGTTTGACGATTGGAGGGTGAATGATCAACGTAACAATTAGTAGCCCTCTAGCCTTAGTAGCTTTTAAGATCTGACAGAAAAGTGCGGACGGGGAGAGAGAGAGAGAGAGAGAGAGAGAGAGAGAGAGAGAGAGAGAGAGAGAGAGAGAGAGAGAGAGAGAGAGAGCCAGCACAATAGAGGTGTAATTGTTTTATTCTCTACACAAAGATAATGTTTACCATAACTACATACGACAGTCATTGGACTTATTTTTTTCTCCACATAACTGATCTCATTATAATCGAAAAATATTTTACACAAAATAAAGTGTACACTTTGTAAACGATAACAAAACTTAATTTCTAACAACGAAAATAAAATGACAGCATCAACGAAAGAAAAGTGGAAGGTCTATAATGTTAAGGAAGCTGCCAACGAACGTTCTCGGTTGATGCTGGAAACGTTTTTGCTCGTAGTGAAAGTACGAAGTTTCATTGTCATACAAAGTAAACTGTCAGCGTCCAAAGCGAAAGCTTTTCTCTAAAGAAGCACCTGTGAATGCACTGCAAACAGAAAACGAAACATTCATTTCGTACAAGAAAATGTTGACATTATAAATGAAAGTAAAGTAGCGTTTCGTTTGATTATGTACTTCTTAATTATGAATACAACAGCTCATACTGCATTCCTATAGGGAATCTCGATAACTGAAGCTTTACGGTGGATTACTTCAAGCACTAAACTGCAAATAAACATCCGCTACGTAATATAAATAAGCTACTTTACATAAATATTGTGTTTATTTGTTCAACTCGTTATAACATGCAGGCTCAATATCATAAACTTTCGATTTACATCAGCGTTCAACTAAAGTTCGGCAAACTAATAAAAACAAAGAAGAAAAGATAAAGCAAGTTTTGCTGTGTAGCCTCATTCTTCCAAGATACAATTCCAATCTACATTAGCGCTGAACCAAAGTCTGGCAAACAGTACTAAAAAAAAAAAGAAGTGAAAAATAAACAATTCTCTTAGTACAAAGTGGTACCCAGAGAGGCGGCAGCACTGATTAAGGGATTAGGTTCGTCAAATATGCAATGAATCTCTAAACTTTGCTCGAGATCTTACACACTGGTGACGCTAACAAGCGAAATCTCCTCCATTTCTAGGATACTTAGACTTCATCAAGGGCACTAGCAGGTGCCTGATTGCACAGGTGGGGGCAGAACTTGCTTTGGACGAGAAAACACACACAATCTATTTTCACTTACCTGTCCTATTTTTCTTTAGGGTGGAGGGGGGAGGGTCGGAGGGGGGGATTGGGTGAAGGGGGAGGCTTTCTACTCAGAAACCAACAGCTGTTTGAAAAACCGAAGCCTCAAGAAGGTGTTCGAACGCTATCAGAGCTCGACGAATCTCAAATCCGAAAGAACGATTAAGTTTGAGTAACACGCAAAGCTCCAGTGACAAAGTCAAACAAACAAAGAGACGAGGGACAGATAAGTAAAACCCTCAGAGAGAAGCACCTTTGTGCCAAAGAAAATGAGCATCACTTACAAATTTTCCGCCGAGAAGCGATAAACACTTGAACGGCCATAAAGTTCGGATCACAGAGAGGTTCCCGATGAGTGGGATCGATCGATAGTCACTTTAGTGGAAATAATGAGCGGATTGACTCCTTAACAGATCATGATCAAAGGAAGTCTACTCTTTGGTGAGTCAACCCATCACCTGCTAAAAACAAACACACAGATCCCGTTGATTTAAAATAAAATATTATACAATGAAATGCAACAAACTACAACATAATGCAACCCAAACTACAAAGAATCGCTCTATTCCTGCTGTTAAAATAAAATGTAAAAAAATATAATCAAGTATAACAGCAGTCAAACTCAGCTGTCCAACTACTGGTACACTCACGTATCCGGAAAACAACACTTGGTTTTTGTGCTAAAACAGAATGAAGTTGAAAAAAAAAAAAAAAAAAACCATCGCATTAAGTTTTCCTACCAGTAATCAAGCAAAAAGCTTTTGCATCTAAAGAGCACACTGATCAATTTCAAAATATAACATAAAGCAAGTAATGTAAGGCAACAAGGAAAATAAATCTCAACATAATTGTTCCACTACTGATACTCAATTGGCAGCTCTGGCTTATTAATAGATATGAAAATCCTGTGGCCATAATTAACTAATTTAGAATACACCATTTATAGCTTACCAAATTGGGCAATCCAACAAAGTATAGCAACAATCAAATTGCATGGATAATTTTCTCGTATTTTTTTTTATTTATGTATAACCGATAATGCCCATCCAGCCCTGATAATGCAATAAAGGTAGAAAAGAATGACTGTGGAGATTACGTACAATTGAATGAACGAGGCGTAACAAAATCAATGGTCACCAGGGAGAGAGAGAGAGAGAGAGAGAGAGAGAGAGAGAGAGAGAGAGAGAGAGAGAGAGAGAGAGAGAGAATGTTGCCTGGCGTTGCAAAATCAAAGACCACCAACAGTAGATGAGGGACGAATGGTACACAGTCGATCGTAAGGGCCGTAAAAATTTAAAGGTCATCAACAATAAGAGAGAGAGAGAGAGAGAGAGAGAGAGAGAGAGAGAGAGAGAGAGAGAGCCATCTGTTCGCAGCCACATGACCACCGCCGCCGCCGCTGCCGCCTTCGTGACGTAATCCTAACCATCTGGTCTCTCCCTAGCGGAGGACAGTTCAGGCTCCTCACCAGGTTTCGACCAAGCCCTCGTGGGACACCACATGACGTCTATTGGAAGAAGCAGCCAAAGGACTCAAAATAAACAGGTCATATCAACAAGCACGACAGCAGCCTCGTTTGACGGTTTGCTCAAAGAATAATATACATTATGGTACACTCCTGCACACTGTAGCTATCAAGTCTCATGTACAAACACCACTGCCACAGTATGAATGATGGACACTGAAACACTACACGGACACCATATACATTTGTAAACACCAAAGATTTCAAAATTTAATATACTACAATGCAAAATATCCTCGAGCACTGTAACGAAATACTTATTCCGGCGCAGAACGAAATGTAAACTACAAGATACGTATATAAACTGTGGAACGTCTTGGACGAAAAGCGATGAATCAACGTTCATTAATACGTCACCAGAATACACGACGGAAACTCGATGGTTCTTCCTCTAATGATGGGAACCCCTGGGCTTACATGAGACGTTTGTACTCTATATTAATATTTGTTTTTCAGATATTTTAATAACAAACTGCAGGTATCAATCCACTTTGCAGAAACAGATCAAAATGAAACGTCGGTTGGTATCCAGTCTAGTTTATAGCGTATTCTGTACCATGACCCATTATCATTCTTTGTCTCCCAATCATGCAACCCAACAAGGCTCTTTCAAAGGTCTAATTCAGATGATAAATGGAAACGATAACGATGAAAAAAACAATAATTACAGATATGAATAATAATTTCATCATCATAAGAATAACAACTTGCTCTTACAATCTCTGAATTATCGGCTGATCACCTGAATCTGATTAAACTGTCGCGGAAAGGTTTCCACCTCTTTGATCTTGTCACTTAAAAAAAAAAAATACTCTTTTTCACAATCCCTTCGTTTAAACCACGGCGACCTGACCCACCATAAATAAAGACTCAGCCTACTTATCGCGATGTGCAAGATGCAGTCTATAGCAAAGAAAGAAAGCGGGAGAGAAAATTACGGCTGCGATCTTGAGCACAGACACGTGAGGTCACATGAGCCGCGCATAAATTCCTCCCCAGTTGACTGAAGAGGGATGAATCTAGTTGTCTGTCAACTTCAAGGCAGTTCGAATGGGTCGTGAGATTAGTGAAACATATATACAACGAGACATACACCCTCAACGCCCATATAACAAGGGTATACTGTTTGATCAAAAATGCAGTGCACATTAACCTTGATTTAAAAAAGTGATGCAACATTCGCTATAACACAACTCCTCAATGAACAATATATTATTATCATTATTATTATTATTATTATCATTATTATTATTTAGAAGATCCAGAGATCAAGTCCCATACCCCCAGCACGTGGTTCTCATACACCCAAGGGGTATGGATACCCCTGTTCAGAATCCTGATTTATGGTAAAGGTAAAAACTATTTCTAAGCAGAATAAAAATAACTAATCGATCTTCCTATATGCACATATGTTGAGAGAGAGAGAGAGAGAGAGAGAGAGAGAGAGAGAGAGAGAGAGAGAGAGAGAGAGAGAGAGAGAGAGAGAGAGAGAGAGAGAGAGAGAGAGCGTAGAGTTAAATCAGTGAAAAAAAAGGGACTACCTCCTTCGTCAGCCAGAGCATCTCACGACATTTACAAAAACACAGACGTACCTAGCACGTGGATTTTAGAGTACATAAGCTAGACAAAGGTGTCTCGCTGTGTCCAGCATTATTCAATCAAAAGACTGACAGACAATGGCCGTCTCAGTCCTAAAACCACAATGAAACGAATAAGTTCTGAACACGAACACGGTTCGAATACTTGATAATAATTTAGCCTGATATGAAACATTCGCATCATCCTGGAACACTTGCGATGTGAAAAGTTGCATTTTATTTTATCTAGGGAGCTTACTACTTATAAAACTTATTCCGGATGTGGTTGCGAACATATAAGTACCCAAAGCATTTTTATAAGTACTGTGAATATTTACTATCTCTCAGTTATCTAACTGCATCGTTGAATTACATTAAATCCAAATAATTTCATAACGATAACGTACGTTATTTTTCTTCGAGACTTACGGTATAGTACACACCAAGGTCTAAAAGAATACCTTTAGACCTTGGTACACACACAGGGACACAAGCAAGTGTGAGCCCGCATATAGTGTTTCTTAATTCATACGTATGTATATGTGCTTATCCACATGAAAATGGCTTAATAAAAAGCAATCATGATGTAGATGGACTGATTTCGATTGAAAGGTTGAACCGGGATAATCTTAACTGTTTTTACAAAAATTTATCATCGTAGCAACCTAGGTACAATCATACTACTAACAATAGCAATTATACGAAAAACACGGACTCTAGCAATCACAGAAAAATTGAAGTAAACATAGATTGATAAACTTTAAAACGTAAAGAAAATAACAACTGTAAAGAATACGTTTTAAAATTGAGTAGAAGGAAACGTTACAAAGCATTCCATTCCTTCAATAAATCTGTCGCAAAAGAATTTCTGAAAATTAGAATAACTTCAGCAACTAACTTCAACATAATTTCACGCCGATGTGACAAGTGCGCCAGTGTGTGAAAGAGCTTTTAACGCCTCCCCTCCCCCCCCTCTCTCTCTCTCTCCCCTTTCTTAAATAAAATGCTATAAGAGACCAAGCTAAGTTAAAAATAAAATATGAAAATTATATTGAACATTCAAATAGGCGAATAAGAATTAATCACAACTAAACCTCCATTACAGAAACTCAAGTAACAAAAAAAAAAAACCGGCGCTGTAAATCCTGTCCGGAGAAGAAAATAGTAAGACTCCTTCTGAGGATATTCAATAGCATTTACAAGATAACCACATAGAAGGGGTAGCAGCGGACAATGACATGCCTAAAAAGAAAAAATAAATAAATAAATAAAAAAAATTAAAAAAAAATCTTTTATTTACGAAGTATCGTCTTGCCAAATCATGCCTTTGGTTGACTGGCTGAAATAGAATACACGAAAGTAATTCTAAAAAGGGAGGAACAGCACATGGAATTATTATCATAATTATTATTATTATCATTATTATAAATCCATAGTAATATGCCTCTTTGATTTTTTTTAAACAAAATCAACCAAGCATACTACTATGGGTTTACTTTCCCATTTTACTGACTCGTGTGATTTTATGTGATTACGGGTTTTCTTTAATTATATCATCATCCTTTAATTATATCATCATCATCTGTTTTAAGGCTCATATCTGCTAATAGCAGGCTGATATACATAATCTGACTAAAGCGAAAAGGCATCAGTTCTGAATATACTACCTTTCCCATTTATCCAGCTCTTTAGCAGATATCAGCCTTGAATAAAAAAGAATGGTGAGAAGATTTGAAAAGACAATGTAAAAAATCTATTGCACTGATACTGCCACTCTTTTCAACAAAACATATTATTATCATTATTATCATTTTGGGATGTGCCCAAGTATCGGCATCGGTATTAGTGGTATTGACTAGTTTTTGCGGTATCGGTATTGGTGAGCCAATACTTTTGTCATTAGTATAGGAATTTAAAACCCTTCTAGGCTTCCTAAAATGTACGTATATATTAAGGAAGCCCACCAAACAACTACTACTATATATATATATATATATATATATATATATATATATATATATATATATATTATATATATAGTCATATTGTATTTAGGTTCATGTTTATCTTTTCAGAACAGATGACATCTTGCTACTATAGAGTGTATTTAACAATATATCATCGTAATTCTAATTTCAATTAACTATGGTTGCGTCTATCTCTATCAGCAGTGGGTCATTGCCATTCTGTTGGAGTTGGGTACTATTTTAACATGTGCAGTACAGGTATGGTATAAGTGAATGGTGCAATGAGTTACTGTACTGCTATTGCTGCAGCTTGGAATTAGACACGTGCAGTTTATATAAACCTATTATATGATCTTTCAACTTTTGAACATTTAATATACGATAACCAGAGAACAAGAATGATTTTAGTAACAATATATATTTTCCTAAATAACAGTAATATGTAGGTAACAGGTATTGGTATCGGTATTAGCAAAAATTTTGGTATTGGTGCATCCCTCTAATTATTATTATATTAATATTCAAAGGAACCATCCTTTCATACAGAGCAGTCTTAAATTGGCAAATAAATGAAGATAAACGAGCAAAACAATCCATGCATAAACATCTTACATGTAAAAGCAACAATAACAGTAGGAAAACAGGAAACTAATTGTTCTCAAACTTCGCAAATCTTTGTACTTGAATCAATATCCTCGTGCGGAACGTTTTGGAGATAATACTTTTTATTGCTTGAGTGAATCTGGACAGGAATTACACATACAAGGCTCGTAAAAGTTCAAACCGTTATATATATATATATATATATATATATATATATATATATATATATATATATATATATATTACATATGTGTTTGTGTGCGTGCGCGTTCCCTTAAGCACTGGCATATCAATCCACCTATATAACATATAGTATTAAATATATACGAACACGTGTGTATGCGTGCCTTAGAATTATACAGAAAAACACAGAAAAGTTAGGCGCCTTGTAAGTTACATTACTCTGATGTCCCTGAAACACAAGGCATCCAAAGTGTCTGGATCAAAATGCAAAACGTCGGATTAACTGTCCCCGTAAAAAAAAAAAAAAAAAAAAAAAAAGACCACTACGCGAGAAACTCGAAAATCCATAGAATCTCTGAGGGTTATCCAAACTCAATGGTTGTGTAAAAGCATTGATATAAGTCCTCACGCTTTCCATCTTGCAAAAATTCTGATGTAATACGTCCTTAAAGTCTCCCGTGCATAAAAAGTCCTAAAAGTCGCCAGCTACATTCAGGTCATGGCATAAAGTCCTAGAAGTTTCCATTACAATCAGCTTTTGGTACTATAAAGCCAAGGGTCTACATGAAATTGTAAGGCGGCGTACTTTTACATTTAAAAAAAGAATGAACTACATCTCTCATTACATTGCTTAACCCGCCTTGTTCCTAGAAGTCCTTTGTTAAGTCACCGACTGTACAGACCATATGTGGTCATGCTCCGTTCACTAACAGTACACCGTAAGTACTGCGAACTTCGACCCGGGTAATGTATCATTATGGAAATTAAACAAGCAGGCGGAGGTTTGGCCCCACAAACGAACGGTCGGACGTGCTCTGGTTTCGACATTACATTACGCGCTGAATAAGAATCTAACGACCAAGGATATGAAGAAAAAAAAATAAAATATACACTTTTTTTTTTTTCTATGTAAGAACGCAGTTTTGTTTCTACACCACAATACACTGTAAGTTAAGTTAAATATAGAATTTAGGCCAAAGGCCAAGCACTGGGACCTATGAGGTCATTCAGCGTTGAAATGGAAATTGACAGTAAAAGGGTTGATAGGTGTAACAGGAGGAAAACCTCGCAATTGCACTCAGAATCAAGTGTTAGGAGAGGGTGGAAAGTAAGATGAAGAAAGAGAATATGAAATGAGGTACAGTAAAAGGAACGAAAGTGGTTGCAGCTAGGGGCCGAGGGCACGCTGCAAAGAACCTTAAGTAATGCCTACAGTGCACCGCATGAGGTTCACTGACGACACACACTAACACCACCGGGGGGACAATACACTGCAGGCATTACTTAAGTTTCTTAGTAGCGTGCCTTTGGCCCCTACCTGCAACCCCTTACGTTCCTTTTACCTCCTTTCATATTCTCTTTTTTCCATCTTAGTTTCCACCCTCTCTTAGCCACTGATTCAAAGTGCAACTCCGAGGTTTTCCTCCTGTTACATCTTTCAAACTGTCAATTTCCGTTTCAGCGCTCTATGGTCTCATAGATCCCAGTGGTTGGCCTTTGGCCTAAATTCTGTATTCGTACAAGTATATTCAACACACAACAATATACAAACCACCGGTCTTTACATAGTAAGCATATTCCTTGTGTACGAGTCAAAACATCTGGTTTGTTAGTTAGGAAAAATAGAA
>NC_061107.1:100022382-100032382 GCF_015104395.2 Macrobrachium nipponense
AATAGGCATACGGCGGTTAATGCCTCTTAGGAACATTTTACAAACAAAGGTACTTTACCTAACAGACCATAATTTTACAAAATGAAATTTTAAACAGACCTACATGGATTTTTTTAAATTAAGGAGAAAAGAGGCTTGGCGAAAATTATTGGAAGGTCAGTTGATATTACACGACATACAAATGCTGAAAATGTTCTTATTTAAAAGCGTCACTGTAACTCTGAAGACACCATAAATATATGCATACATACAAATGCACATAAATGAATATATGTATATATACATATATATATATATATATATATATATATATTACATAAATATATATATATATATATACATATATATATATATTATATATATATATATATATATAATATATATATATATATATTATTAATACTATATAGTATGACTGTATTCTTGAAGTTTTCAAGGACACCCAGTTATTCACAAACTCACGATGAACATCCAGAAGTGCTTACCGCCTACAGCAAGTATCTCAAAAAGAAAAAAAAAACTGTACAGGGTATAAGCTAGCCGTATCAATTACGTCAGAAAATGTCTGCGTGGAAAAAAAAATGTTCTCAAAATCATATCCACTTTTCTCAAAGCATAAAAATGAACGAGCTTTGTCCCGCAACGATGCCAGACACTATGATGGAACTGGAAGAACATAATCACCACATTATTAAGGACATTACGTTGACTTTTATTTAAAGTCCATTGTAAACAATGTGATATCAATGTAATTAGGCTAACGGTAATGATAAAATTTTTCTTTTACGTAATTCATGATGACAATTACCAGAGCAAAACACAAGGGAATTAGAAAAAGAAATATAAATACACGAAACAAAATGTCAATGTAGTGTAGATTACCCTTACAAAAAACCAGCAGTAATAAGAATAACACTCCAGACTACTAAGAAACAGGCTTTCAAAAAATAAAAAGAAATAAAATGCTGAAAAGACTGGCGGGAGAATATAAGTTGTACGCCACAAAAGAGTAGCCTTAGGCCAGGGGACAAAAAGGGGAGAGTAATGATATATTCAGGGTTAGGACTAATTTTAAGTTCCTCGACGTCCTAATTTCTAGTTCCTTGACAGTCTAAATGCCTGACACTACTTTTGCGAAATGTACGTGAGGATGTCGGCATCCTGGAGCTACGCCAGAGCGTTTGAACGTCATCAGTTATCAACAGGCGAACGTCTCTTTCAGTTTTACAGGGATTTGAAAAATAAAAACAGTACCAACTGCACCACGAGCCATATTAGGGAGTTGCTTCTCTCTCAATATATATATATATATATATATATATATATATATATATATATATATATATACATATGTGTGTGTGTGTGTGTGTGTGTGTTATATACATACACACACATTATATATATATACATATATATATATATATATATATAATATATATATATATATATAAATGTGAGTGTGTGTATGTATATATAACACACACACACATCCCTAATATGGCTTGTGGTGCAGTTGGTACTGTTTTTATTTTTCAAATCCCTGTGAAGCTAAAAGATAACTGATGACGTTTAAACTCCAGGATGCCGACATCCTCACGTACATTTCGCAAAAGTAGTGTCTGATCTACACACACACACATACACACACACACACACACACACACACACACACACACACACACACACTATATATATATATATATATATATATATATATATATAGATCAGAATTTTCATAAACGATCTTTCAAAGAAAGCAGCTCCCTCAATAAACCTAAAAAAAAACGGGGCACCAGAATAAAGAATAAAAAATTAATGAATAAGATAAAAAAATCAACACTGGAATCCTTGAAAAGGAAAAGAAAAAAAAAAAAAGCTGAATGCGGAATAAATCAATAAGCAAACTCATTTTCATGCAAAGAACTACTGTATTAAATAAAATAAAAAAAAAAAAAAAATCCAGAAACTGGCATGGTAAGCTTCAATGCAGCCCAGATGTTAATCTTTCTTAATATGCTAATCCATCCAATCAGGATCCCTCCACCCACCAACTTTCATACTTAGCCTCAGACCAGCTCGTGAATTAGGAGTCGGCTTTTTCGGCTTTTCTTCTGGGCATGAAAGAGCTCGCTGTCTGGAAGCCTGCGTTTCAATCGCTTCACTATATTTGATTCAAGTGTCACACTCAAATAATGGATGAACACATTATCGGTACAAGTGGATTGGCATTAGAACGGTAGTAAATTCTCTGAAGAGAGCATTAACAAAATACTTCATATTGGCAATTGATGTACAGTCATGCTCCATAGTCCCAAATCTTAATTCACTATTTCACGCCGTCATGTTTATTCATTTTCATCATGACAATTGTTATTTTTTTTTTATACTTTAGATCTTTGAATGACACTTACGGGCTGCTCTATGGGCAAGAGACCGCGCTGACAGAAAGCCATTTCAAAAATAATAAAATAAAATAAATAAGTAAATAAATAAATAAAATAAATAGAAAAATAAATAAATAAATAAAAAAAAGATACATCTTCATAATTAAGAAGGAAACTAACCATGAAACAAACAAAAACAAAACAAAAAGGCGGAAAAAAGACATTTGACGAATTGACGCTACCCGAGAGCAGTTAAACATTCTGCTAAAGAACGCAGAAATGTATCAGGTTTAAAATCAATACCTTACGACATAGTGCTGTAGTAATGATCAATGGAATGGAATACTGAATTCAGGCCAAAGCCTAGGCACTGGGACCTAAGAGGCCATTCAACGATTTAAGGGAATTTGATAGCAGAAAGACTTGCAAGGTGTAACAGGAAGAAAACCTCGCAGTTGAACTTAGCTACACATTTTGTTGGGAGAGGGTGGATAGCAAGAAGGAAATAAGAGAATATGAATGGAGGTACAGTAAAAGGAATGAACGGGGTTCCAGCTACGGGTCGAAGGGACCCCGCAAAGAATCTTGAGTAATGCACTGACGGCAATAACCCCCTGCGGAGGTGTAGTACAACTGATCAATTTATTATTATACCCTACTATCGTTTAAATTTTGTTAGGCTTGACCCAGCTGTCAGAAAAAAACCATTGTTAGAAATGTTAGAAATAAACATAAAATGAAAGGTACCCTTTCACAAATTTTTGTACCTTTCATAAAAAAATTATTTGCCCAAAAGAGCAAAGTGACTGGCGCATTATACCTGCCTTTATGATAAGAATGAACCACGCACTCATACTATATTTGCAAACCATACCGCAAAGCACACCGTTACTGTTCTTCACACGAACACTATCATTACATGAAATGGCGAGCTCTGACAGAACCAGCTAGTTCAAGTAGCCTAAAGAACCACAGCCTACCCTGTCATTAAATGAAAGCACGAGCTCTGACCGAAGTAGATTCAGGTAGCCCAATGCTCAGAGGAAAGACAGAGAAATGCCTACACCGTTTAGATGACATAAAAAGAACAGAGATACCTCAATGGCTCAAGCAATCTTCGAAAATTCGTTCAGTGACAAAACAACCGAACTATGTTGCTGAAGAGTACCATCAGTCGCTACCATATAATTTTGTTCAAGCCTTGACGTTCAGTAGTACCCACTTACTCAAATACAGTTAAAACAACTATAATAGTGATCACTGCTTACGTTAGAAAAGTTATGGCTTCCAAAATTGACGTTCATATAAAGCTAATTTGAATAACAAAAGTGATTAATGAATACTCTTACATCTAATAACATACAATTGCCATTTGACACCAAGTTTTCAAAAACATAATTCATTGAAAATGACACGGTTATGGCCATGTATATAATACCTCGCTTTCACCTCACACCAACTTGATCAGCAAAAGACTAAGATTGTGAACTGTAGGTAGACGTAACCCTCCGTCAACTTTTTTTTTTTTTTTTTTTAAAGACAGGGTGATTATAAGTGATGGAATCGTTGATCTTCCCGGTTGATATGTCACTGTATTCTATCTTCCCGGTTGATATGTCACTGTATTCTATCTTCCCGGTTGATATGTCACTGTATTCTATCTTCCCGGTTGATATGTCACTGTATTCTATCTTTCCGGTTGATATGTCACTGTATTCTATCAATCGCCAAATCACGATAATAAACGCAACGACTGGAAGCGACTCCCTCAAGCCCACACAGAAAGTCAAAGATAAAACTACGACGACGACATAGCACCCACTAGCGAATCCAGAGGGTGGTTTTGGGGGCCGGGGAGAGGGGGACACCTGGGCACGTGCCCCCCTGAAAAATAATGACAAAATAATAATATTGAAGATTTAGATAATAATAACATAACTGAGAAATATAAAAATAGGAAGAAATAAAAAAAATCAGTTGTAGCCATAATAATAAAATTTTGAGAAAAAAATAACAATAATCTTAATGATAATAATAGTGGATACTACAGTATTTCCTGATAGAACAAGCGATTGCTGTCCATTTTGTAATTTCTACTTAAATACTGAATGATATGGTGAAGAAAATATATCATACATAAGATATATCATATATTATATATTACACGCACACACACACAAATATATATATATATATATATATATATATATATATATATATATATATATATATATATATATATATATATATGAAACTTGGTTCACCCCCATGACATTTTTTCGGATCTGCTAGTTATAGCACCCTTTAAGGACTTGCAATAGTCGAAGTCAAATTGTCTCCTAGCTAAGATACTTTATGAAGATAGACAGTGTCTTTTGCCGGATGTGAAACTCATAAGAAGCTTATGAATAAGAATAGTGTCGAAGGAAGATAGGGTCATGAAGGATCGTTACGAAAGAAAGACACCATAATGCCATATAAACCTGTCTCAGATGATTTTGGTTAAAGAGAGAGAGAGAGAGAGAGAGAGAGAGAGAGAGAGAGAGAGAGAGAGAGAGAGAGAGAGATGACCTATTACGATGCCTTCCAGAAGTGTTCAAAACTCTCGCAGAACTAGCAAGGAAAATGAGAAAAGCATACATCAATGTGTACCTTTCTCTAAAACAAACAAAAATGAAGGCCTGTAGCTTATTGATCAAGCAGCCTAAATTTTGCGATGCTGTACCTTTATGGTACTAGACATGTGTGCATGTACACCCATGCATGAATACGCAAGGAGGTTTCAACGAGAACACGTCAATTAAAAAAGCAACAATGTCGTGTCGGGAGCCTCTCAGATGGCTCCATGTTAGAAAATCTTTAGAGAAATAAAGTAATTTCCCCCTTTGAGATCTCAGGCCATATATGAGTGGAATATGAAATTTAGGCCAAAGGTGGGACCTAAAGGACTATTCACTGCTGAAAGGAAAAGTGAGAGTAAAAAGGTTTAAAAGGTGTTGCACTATGAGATACTATTAGGAGAGGGTGAAAAGTAAGATGGAAGAAAGACAATATGAACCGGGGTACAGGAAAAGAATGAAAGGGTTGCAGCTAATGGCCGATGCTAAGAATCTTTCTTCAATGCATCGCGTGAGGAGCACTGACCCCCTACAGGTCTCAGGTCATATGCGAAATACAACCTCGATTTTCATCTTGCACTGTACCCATCTAACCCCTATGCAGTACGACATATTTTTACTCAGGGCGAATTTCATTTTCATTTCGCTTATGAAAGTTACTGATCTCGAAGCTACAATTACAAGTATTCTTGGCATAAAAAAAAAAAAAAAAAAAAAAATTCTGAAAGCCACCAGCAGGCGTCATGTTGCTTTGATCTGATTTATTTACTTTTCAAGTGATGGTGAACAACTGACTAACTTAATTGTTATAGACATATCTATCGCTTTTAGCACTTCTCTTTTCCTTACTCTTTCACACGTCGACGCTACACTCTCTAAGCATACTTTTCATGGTAATGACCCTTTCGTTTGCTCCTTATCAATGCACAGACATTTCCTTCACTCTTGAGCGACATGGGTCCTGGACAGAGAGAGAGAGAGAGAGAGAGAGAGAGAGAGAGAGAGAGAGAGAGAGAGAGAGAGAGAGAGAGAGTAGGAAATTAAACTCCAGGTATTATGCTATGACAAGCATCGTGCCACATCAAATGTACCACCTCACTGACACAAGCTTGGTGACCCGATATTCATTTTGGCTAACTGAACTGATGACCTGATATTCATTTTGGTTAACTGAACTGGTGACTGAAATTCATTTTGGGTAACTGAACCGTGACCTGATATTCATTTTGGTTAACTGAACTGGTGACTGAAATTCATTTTGGGTAACTGAACCGTGAAAGGTCGCTGGCCTCGCCTCAGTTTTTGTACTGAATGTTGAATTCTCTGCTTCCTTGAGCGTTTTATGTTTTTCCATCAGCCTCTAGAATAGAATAGAATAGAATAGAATATAGAAATTAGGCCAAAGGCCATGCCTTGGGACCTGTGAGGTCATTCAGCACTGAATGGGAAATTGATAGTCGAAAGATTTTAAAGGTGTAACATGAGGAAAACGTCGCAGTTGCACTATGAATCGATTGTTACGAGAGGGTGGAAAGTCAAATGAAAAAAAAGAGAATATTAACGGAGATAAAGTAAAAGGAATGAAAGGGATTGCAGCTAGGGGCCGAAGGGACGCTGAAAAGAACCTTAAGTAATGCCTACAGTACAACATGTGAGGTGCACTGGTATCACTACCCCTCCTTCGGGGTATCACCACTCTAAGGATGGGATATGGTCCGTTAACATAAGGGAGCACTTTTCTTTCCCCGTCAGGTTTTTTTTTTTTTTTTTTTTTTTTTTTGTTTCTGGAAGCCTTCCACATCTCGGGTTCAATAACATTAAAAACGATCTGATACTTAATCTTTTTATCATGACAGAAGACTTGACATCTGTACTGTAATGACCCATATTTTACTATCTATGACATTAAACAAATGAAAATAAAAACTCAACAAACTGTCATACCAACAAAGCTAGACTTTTTTTACCTTAAATCTACTGTTCCAGATTCACTCCTATTATAACATTATAGGACCTCCTTTTTCATACAATTTGTGAGAAAACATCAATCTCACAATAAATGTTAATATTTTCCAGCTACTTTTAAAGGAAGCATAGGGTCTCTCTCTCTCTCTCTCTCTCTCTCTCTGAGAAAGCTTATAACAGCAAGTTCATGGAGTTCTGGATTGTTTCTCAAGATCCTCATTATGAATAATAATACATATATGTCAAAACTTCCAAACTAATGTTTAACAAACACAAGCAACGGGTCTCTGGAAATTTCCAACAGGGTTCTTTTCCGAAATTAATGTTGGCGATTTTATCCGATCTAACAGCTTCAGGGGTGAGTTGGGAGGCCAGAAACTGGTTTTTAGTACCAATACAATCACAGCGGTTCGCGGAGCGGTCTGTACAGGGGAGAAAAAAAAAACTGGATTCTTTTAAAATGGAGACCCTACTACGTTGACGCCCCTTGCTAAGTCCGATTAGGGCAGTTTTCTGGTGAGCAATATGGGTGATGTGTACGGGAACGCCGCTGAATCGACTCAGTCTACAGATCTGACTGAATATTAATATATTAAAACAGCTTTTTTCTTTCACTTCCTTCTCACTCAGCATATAGCCTTTTGTTGTTCAAATAAATCCCAAAATATCTCTCCAAGAGTGTCAGTTAAAATGGACACTTTTCTTACCAAACAATTAGTGAGTGGGGGAAAAAATGATCAGGAAGCAGAACAACAATGTCATGAAAAGCTTTCATTTCCAAACACAATTCTGAGCAAAAGAAAAGTAAATACAAAATTTTAAAAAATCGTCCTTCTGTGGTCTGATTGGTTTGGATTAAGCTAGCTTATGCCAGCAGGGGGTCCTTTGGCTTTTGATAAGGGAAAGTGGTCTAGGTTGGACCGTCGAACTCTGACCTACCTATCCCCTTATTACTGGGACCCGTGGTCACTTCTCTTAATCACCTGTACACAAGGAAATGGCAGCACCGCTAGAAGAAAAAGAAGATGAATAAGAAAGCCAAACCTACCAAATTATCACCCTTTTTCCTAAACATTGTGAATGTTTGTTTGTTTGTTTTGGTTGTATGGTGTTTTTACGTTGCATGGAACCAGTGGTTATTCAGCAACGGGACCAACGGCTTTACGTGACTTCCGAACCACGTCGAGACTGAACTTCTATCACCAGAAATACACATCTGTCACTCCTCAATGGAATGGCCGAGAATCGAACTCGCCACCACCGAGGTGGGACGCAAACACCATACCAACCGCGCAACTGAGGCGCTTAAAAGAATTGTGAATGGAATTAAGAAATTATGGCAGAAATGCTAATCACCAACGAGTCTCAACCTTTCGTAGCCAGACTGCAGTACGAGTGTCCAGATTTCCTATGTCCTTCATCCGGGAACTCCCTTCATCTGTCATCACACATGCAAAACGTATCGACCGTTAAACAGAGGTAGTGATGAATTACACATTGGGTGTGAGATGCCAGGCAGCTGGCTCTCTCTACCGGTATCGTGTATTTGTCCTATGGCTTTCTCCCATACACGAGGTCCCACATCCGCTGAACTTAAAAAAAGGGTTTCTGACGCCTACTCACACAACAATCTTTCTGAATATCTCTCTCTCTCTCTGTTTCGGGGAAATAAAAATGAGCTTTTATGTCCAGAACTGAAGTAATTTCTGAATCTGGAGTTCATATACATCCTCAATACATACATACATATATATATATATATATATATATATATATATATATATATATATATATATATATATGTATATATATATTATAATCTTCAAAATGGTTTCAACCCTGATTGTTCACATTTCTTATCTTATCCCTTTCAAAGGAATGAGTTAACTTACTACAATTTCAAACCAAGAGGAATTAGGTTACAAATTGCAACAGTAATGCAAAAACGAATTATAAACATATAGTGAGATGAACTTGAAGAGAGTTAAGTTGTATGGCGCTGAATTAGACATCAAATATTAGGTACAGGCAAAGGCTTCGTGAAAAAGGTAAATTTACATACTTAAAAGGAAACTTTACCGAAACCTGCTGTTGAAGCTTTGCTAAAGACAAAAAAACCAAAAAGTTTATTTTCATGATCATGAAGAGCATAGGCTATCAACAACATAAGCTTTGCTATCACACTAAGATGAGAACCATAACATTATTAACCAGGCAGTGAAGAGAAAAAACTAACCTTAAAAGTTGAATAGCAGACTGAATTTACGCCTATCACTTTCTTGCGAAACTTTTCTTTCAGTTAGTCATAAACCATGAATACGCTTCCAAAGTCACTGAAACACTGGTGACTTTATTCAATACACTCAACCAATGAAATTGGGTCAGCCAACGATACGAACTAAACATTCACTCGAGTTCCATGGAAAGGAGCGTACTACTATCACACTCTTCGACCGTGTCACACTGAATGGTAAAGTTGCTTTTGGGCATCGCTGCCACGAAACGCTTAGCAAAACTGTCGTACAGTAATTCGTCTATTTATTAGGAGGCAAGCGTCATTTCTCATATAAAGCACATCCATACCACCTTAAATTATAATGATTCATTACTGTCTTTATCACTATTTCAGCTCATTCTGAGCAACCACGATACTATTTTAATCGTACGTCTGACAAGATGTAAGCCATCCATAAGGAGCTAATCTGTCGGGTGAATTTTCTTTTCTTGCCTCCCTTTTTTTTTTCTTTCAACGCCCGGATGCTAGACTAAATATTATACATAGCTCTTTGATTTCAGATTAACAGCTTAGACATCAACTTCCCTTTCTCTGAGTAGACACTTATCTAACATATACATCTAGCGCTCGACCCCATACAACTAGTAACAACCATGCCTTTTTCGACTTGCATTATTGTGCTTTTGAAGTAGTGTATTTCTTTTATTAAAAGGGTAAAGTAAAAAGACGGACAGAGAAAGATGTTCCCCGGATTACTATAGTGTCAAAGATATATTTCATACAATAATTCTAACAGT